>NW_008598342.1:18569-30789 GCF_000691845.1 Merops nubicus
TTATAATCTTCTGCCTCAGTTTCTCTCTTCTCCTCTTTATTTAGGCAAGCACAGCTTCCCCTCCCAACGTTTAGGACCACAAAGCTTGCATTTATATACTATCCTACTGTTATTTAATAAAAGTAAGTGGAAAACCCCAGAAAAAAAAAAGAATGAATTTACTTATTTTATATCTGGAATCTTAAAAAAAAAAAAAAAAAAAAGAAAAGCTTGTCTGGAAACAAAGAATATGAACTTTTTAATCTCTAAATTGAGAATAATACAATTGAATTAATACTGATTTAAAAAAAAAACTTCTTGGTAGTTCAACTTCTAAAGCACTAGACTGCAAGTCAGGGGAGCTGTGTTGTGCAGCGTGGCTACAGATGAAGTGTGGTGACTGAGGTTATCTGGTGCCTGCTCTGCATTTCCTTTTCTTTGGGAACTGTCACTAGGAAGGACTGACCCACCTTTGGGAGGCAGACTCACCAAATCTGTGTACATCTCCCATTTCTCTGCTGAGTTGTAGCACTGTGCTTTGAAGCTCTGCGTGAGGATGGGAAGTGATGTGTTTACTCAAGTAGCAGGATGTGTGGGGAGTAACTGAGACGTGAAGACTGGTCCTATAAAAAGAAGGTATTGTTACTTCAGAGGAATAAGTGTTTCATGAAGTCTTCTGAGAAGGCACGTTAATTACCGGTTGTTACAGAAAATAATAGTGGGATTTTTGTCTTATGAGCTGAAATCCTGATACTCAAAGTTAGCCTCCTCCAGCATGCATTATGGTTTAACAGTACACTATGTTTTGTAGTTGGTGGTGTGTTTTGGTTTGTGTTGTGTCTTTTTTTCCTTCTTAGTGTCCAAAATATTATGGGAACTATGTGCTCTGAGTTGTATGATATAATTCTCATGGTAAACACTCTCCGTTGAAATGAAAGTAAACACCTTGGCAAGGTGATTGGGTTTGCTTTGATAAAGTTTTCTCCTAGGAACAGCAACTCAGGGCTGTGATTAGGGAGCAAATTGGTGAGGGCTTTGGGTTAGTGCCAAGGAAAGTTTTACCACCGGCGCTGTTCTTGTATGAACAAGCTTTGCCACTATGAATAGTGGAGGAAGATTGATAGCTGTGAAGGGAAGGGGCAGTGCAATCAAAAGCTTGGTATAATGGTGGCCAATATATGAGAGGCCAAATGGTGTATTTGCAGAACTAAAAGCAGCTTAGTTTGTGGCTTGAGAGCCAGCACTTTGGCAAACTGCTAGCCCTGGGCGTGCAGGTGGTGGGAGGAACGTGTGGCACGGTCTTTCTCTAGTGGTTTTGGCAGCACTGACATCAGGTAGCTGTGCTTTGCTGGGCCTGATGATAGTTGAGACTGCTGCCTGTTTAATTTTAGGTAATGAGAGTTCATTTTTGCTTGGGAAAGGCAAGGCCAGGCTGGACTTCAGACTGTATTTCCCTTCCCTCTCCTGTTGTACTGCGAGAGGTGCTCCTACTGTAACATGATTTCAGTAACCCCTTATAAACTATGAAGAAATGGATATGTTGGAGGATATATGGAGGATATATCTCAGCTAAACCTCTGCCTCCCTGGGTAATTCCAGTGTTGAAAATGAGAATAGGAATTGCCTTGGTATCTAGCATCTTCTACAGAGAGGTTGTGAGTTTGACACTTGAATTTCCACTCATAGAGGTGGAGCAGTTGGGAAACTTTTCTCATCACAGGAGTGATGGGACTTCACAGCATGTGCTGCTGTGGGTAAGAGAGCTGGAATAGGTCTTGGGTACTTAGCAACCACAGATATTAAACTTGGTGTGGGAGTTAGATAGTGAATAGGGCAGCACTGTAAAACAGAAACTGGGTGCTGCTGACCTGACTGTGTGGGTAAAAACTCAGACCATGACTTTGAGAGAGTTCTCCAGAGCTTCCCCTGCTGATGTTTTTGTGATAGTAATATGAGATTACACTGTATTTTAAAATGACATGCGAGGTTGGTGTATTCAGCAGGGCCACCTACACACTTGATGACGTGTGTACCTGGAACGTGTCCTTCATGTTGATATTGTGGTTGCTATTTCGTATTTGCAGCACCTTTGATAACAGAAAGGATGACTAGTCAGTGCTGTTGGAAAGGGACTCGCTTTGGAGAAGGCAGCAGGAGAGCTGAGGGTAGAGAGGCCTGTTTTCAAATTACTCTGTACTATGTGGTGTCTGCCATTAACTGTGTTAAGTGTGGTGGTAAACAAGCACTTCACGTTGCTTACATGGAGCTAACTTTTCTGTATTTTTGGGAGGAGCACTGTCTGTGCCACACTCTGTGCAACGTGGCTTTCCAGTGGTGTTTCAGAGTCTTTTCTTTGTGGGAAAGTTGCCTGATAACCAGCAGAGAAGTGACCTTGCTGATTCTGGTCAAATTGGGGTGCAGGATGTGCTTGATGGATCAGAAGAGAAACCTTTTTATTCTTAATCCAGTCCTGGAAAAAAAATCTCTTCTAAGTAGGATATGTTACTGCTATTACCTGGCTCTAGCTTATGCTGTGGTTTGGAGTTAGGTAGTTCCATCCCTCCCATCTCTACCTGCTTGAGACCCTGACGTGAAGGAAGGAAGAAAGAAATTCTTCAGAGGTTGTTCTCCTCTGGGTGGATTAGTCCTCAGAGAGTGCTTGGCTGTCTGTGACAGTTAAATGTGGAGGGCTAATAGTATGGGACAGAATTTCCTTTGACATCCATGCCTGGATGTGTTCCTGTGCAGCCTGATCTAGGTGCACCTGCTTTGGTGGGGGGGTGGACTAGATGGTCTCCAGAGACCCCTTCCAATCCCTACCATTCTGTGATCTATAAATTGCAACCCATGTTGGGGAAGAGCTTCACACTATAATATACATGCAGTCCTGTGTGTTCTTACATAGTCTCCCAGCAAAACTAATTGCTGATTAATACTTTGCTATCCCTCTTGCCAGTTGACACATGTGGGTGTGAAAGAACCAACTTTTGCTGAGTAAAATGTCTTTCAAGCCTACCTTTAGAGCAGTTGGTGATTGGGACCGTGCAGTACCAGGTTATCATTTATCACTCTAAAAGCAGTCAGATTTGGATGAATGGTGAACATTATTTCCAGTCTAAAGGGCTGTCTGTCACTAGTCCAAAAAAACCACCAAAAGTCTTGAGTCAGGGAATTTCACAAAATTTAGTTTATTGCCAATTAACAGTAACTGAATCCGGTGGTGGGAAATAAAGATGAACAATTGAACAGGCGTTGAGGGAAGCAGCCCTTTGGACACATCTCTCCCCCTTCCTGGTCCCCCTGCCTCTTGCTGCAGAGGCCCTGGGGGGCATCGATGGGGAGGGGATGGGGGTCTGCATGTTGCAACTCTTTTTCCTTTGCTGCTACTTATTTCTTACTCTCTGGTTCTGCTGTTGGCTGCAGTCTCCTTAGGGTGCAGCTCCTCTGTCATCTGTGCAGCCACCCTGCTTGGGTGGTTCCTCTTCAGTACCTTCCCTCCCTCCTTGCCTATTTTTTCACCTAGTCTGTTGGATGGAGGTGGTGTTCAAGTTTGTGTCACTTGAGTTTTTTACTGTTAGGGTTTTTTAACTCAATCTTAGTGAAGGTGGACGTAGACCCAGACACTGCATTAACCTCCTTGGTGGCTTACAGCTGAATGCCCATGTGGTCCTTCATTTCAGCAGTGCCAGGAGCAGAGCAGCCAGATGTAGGGTGTACAGAGAGCAGGACTCTTCTTTCAATGTTTCACATGCCTTCAAATGGTGTGTCTGTAACGTTGTGCTGCAAAGAGCACTAATAAAGCACCAGGCAGTTTTGCATATGGCAGGTTCACAGTCTGGGACTCTTCCAGAGGTTGCAGAGAGGTTGCATGGAGCGGGCATGTGTGGGACATTGAATGCTTTAGGTTCTACTCAGATGTTCTGCCACACTCTTTAGGGTCTCATTGCTATCAAGCTGTTGGTGTTTAAACAGTGGTACCTAGGCATTTCTGGAAAAAGAAAACCAACCAAAGCATGCTTACAAATGAAGGAAGTGTCTTTCAACTTATGAATTTCTTTCACTCTTCCCCAGACTGCCTTTTCAAGGTGTGTCCTATGAACCGATATTCAGCCCAGAAGCAGTACTGGAAAGCCAAGCAAGCCAAACAGGGAAACCACACAGAAGCAGCACTGCTGAAGAAACTCCAAGTAAGAGACATCTGTGTTTGTAATCTTATCTCAATCTGCAGGCTGTAGAATTACAATAGAATGAGAAAGAATAATAACAAGTACCTTGGGAACCACCGCAATGGGTATTATTATGCCACAGTAGCAACTTCATGTTCTCCTTAACTTTACTACCTCCTGACTGGCATTTATGGCCCCTGTCTTGCTTTTTGTCTTATTTTGGGCTGGGGGTTGTGACTTCACTATAAGCAAAATATTGCTTTATAAAATAAAGAGCTGTTAAAACCAGGAGCAGGCCCCGTTTTAAACCATGTTACCATTTGAGAGGTCTTTTCCAAGAGCTGGCCAGAGTGGTGGACAAAGGGATGTTTTTGATGCTTCAGTCTGGGAATTCTTCAGAATTGCAGTTACCTTTGCTTTCAGTCTAGGTGGTTCTTCTCTAAATCACTGTGCAGATTCTGTTCTGCATCAAATACAGTGTGGATGGAGCAACTCCTCTGTCTTTGAAAAAGAGCTGGCCTGATGTTATAATTAAATATGTAAGACTAAGTGAAAACAGGGTCATGTCAAACCTGATTGATAGTTTCATGAGCAGTGGAGAGGCTGCCAGTGCTCCCAGGTAAAAACAGCAAGGGAGGCACGTGGTGTGTAGCTAGAGCTACACAGCAATTAGATCTAGGAGCTAACAGTTTGTTCTCTAACCGTGTTTGACCCGGACTGTTGTGCTTAGGCTTGGTTTTGTAATGTGTGACCTAATAGTTTTGTTTCATTAAGCATAAAGTCCATGCATTAGCATGAAGTGAAAACCCCAACAAGGAAAAAGAATGGCAACAGGGAGAAGCTAATCATAGGCCTGTCTTTTTCCTCTTTCAGGATGAAATAAAGCACCTGGAATTACTTCTTGTGCTTGAAAATTTTTAAAATAGCATTAATTTCAGGTGTGATCCATAAATTGTGACTGGATAATAAAAAGCCAGAATCATTACAGAGGGGCTGGGTAATCAGAGTTCAGAAAATGATGCTGCAGCAGGATTTGGGTGCTAATATATTCAGTGCAGTAATGCTTGCTGCTTGGAGGATGTGTTTTAAATGTGATGCCATCTCTTTTTTACACTTTCTGCTCTTGCAGCTGAACACAGACATTAATATTGTAGAGTTTAAAGAAGTAATCTTTCTCTTGCAGCATGCAGCAGAACTGGAGCAAAAGCAGAACGAAAGCGAGAACAGGAAGCTGTTGGGTGAAATTGTAAAATACAGCAATGTCATACAGGTAAACCTGCTGGAATCCAGCTGCCTTCTCTCAGAGTTGGGAGGGAAATATCATTTCATTTCAAGGTTACAGTGAAAATGAAACCACTGTAATCTGGATTGTCGAGGGTCTGGTAAACAGAACTTGATGAAGTTTACCAAACCATGTTTTTCTGCCTGTTTTAAAGCCTCCCAGAAGTGCTGCTTATTCATGTTTAAATAACATGTCATAAAATATTTTTTTCTGTGTGTAATTTTTGTTGCTGCGCTTTAGAATCTGGATGTAAATATATATATTTTATTTTCAAGGTTATTTAAAAAATAATATTAGACAGGTGCTGTGCAGCTCCCTTTTAAATCACTGAAGTCATTTGTACTTCATGACATATAAATGAGAAAGAAGTTATGTTTTTAAGTGCAGTGAAGCTTTCCTGTAATGGATGAAATTCCTGGAAGGTAGCACTGTCAGTGGACCCGTGCCCTACCTGTGCAGTATATACTGTAAACTGGATCAGTGACACATATCTCAATCTAAGACACAGCATCTGATTTCCTAAACTGCACTATACTTTGATAACTCTCTTCTAGTTTTAATTTGCATTTATGTATGTTAAGAAAAATCACCCCAGTGTGAGAACCTGCACCTTCTCTTTTGTCTGAAGGGAGAAGAAGCAACAGCTGTACTAATTTTTTAACAACTATTATTTTTTCACAGCTACTGCACATAAAAAGTAACAAGTACCTCACAGTGAATAAGAGACTGCCAGCTCTGCTGGAGAAGAATGCTATGCGGGTGTCTCTGGATGCTGCAGGGAACGAGGGGTCCTGGTTTTACATCCAGCCATTCTGGAAACTGAGGAGTGAAGGTGACAATGTAAGTGGAAATACTCAATGTGTGAAAGGCAGGAAGTTTACAGAAGAGGTGATGTCTTTGCCAATAGCATAAAGCTTAATGGATTAAGTTCAGAAAAAAAAAAAAATCTTCAGTAATCCTTGGGACTAATAGTTTTTGTTATAAACTAGGAGGTGTTACCAAATTATATGGTCTGGAGTCTGAAATGTTGCCACATTCATCTGAGCCTCTACTAACCTGTGTTGGGGCATCTTTGCTCAAGTCCACCTGTTGTGTGCAGATTTACAAAGCTATTAATTCATCATAGTTTTACACTAGCTAGAGTAAATTTTTTTCTTAAAGTTTTTTTTTTTTTTAAAGATTCTGGGCAACATTGTTTTCAAGAAGTCAGCAGAGAATATCCCTAGGAAATCCATCAGATTTCTGTAAATCTGTATCCCCTCTCAACTTGAGAGTGACATCTATGACTTGAATTCAGTTGTATAGCCTGGTGAGTCTTTCCTGGGTGGGTTTCAACAGAACCTTGTGTATTGGTAAGAGGAGGAATATGTAGGAGAGCTCTTTGCTACCTGAGAGCTGCACCATGAGATCAAACCTTGGTTCTTCATTCTGTTGGCTGTGGCTTGGTTAGGTGCCCAGTGTGGAGAACTCAGATCTGCCTCTGGGGTGGCCACATGATGAGCTTCTGTGGTTTTATATTTTAGACCTGGCTGGGAATGTTTGGCCACTCTCCCCTGTGAAGTAATTGGTGGAAGAGCCCTCTCAGGGCTGCAGACAAGAATGCCTGTTTTCTCCTGTGTTTTCTCTCATTAACTTTGTGGTTACCCAGCTCTTGGGATGCTCTCCAGGATGAGTGTGGGTGCTTGTATCTCCTTTTGGCAAACTCTTGTGGGAAGGGGAAGGACTATATTCCCAGCTCCTGGTCACAAGTCCCTGAAGTCATAGTCTTCCCCTGCTCTATGCACTGATCAGAAGGGTCTGAGAGAAGCTCTTCTTTTCCCCAGGTCTGTTGCAGAGAAAAACAGTGAACATGAGTAGCCCTCTGGGTTACCTTTGCATGGCTTTTCAGCTGGGGAAAGTAAATGTTGTGGATCAAACAGTAACCTGATATTCCTTTCCCTCAGAAGTGACTTACTGCTTTAAGGTTTTTGGCTAAATTTCATAGCATAAAATCAGTTCATTGGCTTCTTAATTTCTCATGCCCTCATACCTGAGAAATAAGTGCCTGCCATGCTCTCCAGAGTTGAGGACCTGGTGTTCCCAGATTGTGATCTGCAAAGCCATTGTGAGCCCTTACAGATGAAAGCAGCAGAATGATCTTAAGCCGTGAAAGTCATCCCTCAGTACTGCAGAGCTTCTAATTCAATTTCACACTGTAGTGGGCACATAAGAGTTTGGAAACAGTTTTGCTGGTGTGAAAAGTTTGCAAATCATCATAGTGACTGCTGTAACGTCCCACTCTGCAGATGTTTGTTCCCTGGGGGGCCATTACATTTTACAGAGGGAAATCTTGAGACCCAGGTTTGTTCTCCTTTCTGCCAGACCCAAACAGGTCAGATGGTTTTCTTTGCAAATGTCTGATGCTAAGTATTAGTGTTTTGGTAGCTGTCTCCTGGCTGCTCTGGCACATTTCCACCCTTTCAACAGTTTCAGAAACTAGGCAGCTGTTGTACGTGGGACAAGGGGTAGCAAGTGATGGGGGAAATCTTTCATTTGCCTCTCAGAGATGGAGAGAGGCTCCAGCCTTGTACCCACTCCTTCCCTCTCAGTTACTCCCAGACTTGTGCCCATTAAAGGCTAGTTTCTGGGGGGCTCATCTACAAAGCACCTAATACCACATAAGTTTGGGCCACTTTATGCACTCAGTAGGTTAGATTTTAAAGGACTTTTCTTTAGTTATACTTTTCTGACCTCTCAGTGTGTGGAGCTAGGATGATATATCAGGCCCTTATTCTGTTTGGAAACTTTGGGGCGTTTTTATTCTCAGTTTCTGTGCTATGACAAGGAAGTTCCCTAAGAAAACATATTTTAGAAGTGAGTATTGATTTACTGCTACTGTGTCAGATAACTCAGGCAAGATAGATCCAAATATGGCATATATCCTAAAATAAAAGAAGATGGTTTAATCTAGGGGAAGCTGTGATAAAAGAAGCCATGGGTGTGAGATTTCTGGTAAGTAATCACAGTTGTTTGGCCTTGTGCAAATATTGAACGTTATTTTTCTGAAGGAGGGTTAGCTTAGCTTCATCAGCAGCTGGTGAGTTCTACAAGCCAATGAAAGCAATGAAAAAATAGGGCTGAAAATTACAGTAATGGCATAACTGCAGTATTTCATGCAGACTTTTATTAAGCATAAACCAACTCTCCTTCAATGGAAGATGTGACTGCTTAAGGCTAGAGCTGGCTCCAGCTCTGCTGCACAGCAGAACGTGCACTGGTAGCTGTGGATTAGCTCTGTGGGGATTGCATTCTCTCCTGTCTGACACGTCAGTGGTTTGAAAGCTTGATCTGGCATCGTGCTGAGGGAGGTGGTCTTGTACCTGGGAAATGCCCAGCTGTCTGTGGGAAAGTTCTGTTAATCCTCCTGATCTTTGAAGTGTGCCAGCAGTGCCACTGTCAGATGTGGTTATAACATGAAAGCGATGGAGATGGAACAGCAGAGCCTTCAGTGTGCCTGGGTAACCTACCTGGATGGTTGGTCCAAACTGAAATCACTGCTGCTGCATCTTCATACCCAATACAGCTCTTTGTAGCTGCTAGTCTTTGTGATATACTACACCTCTACTACAGTATTTACTACTCCTCCTTGATTGTGATGTAGATGTAGCTGTCAGGTGGGCTTACTGATTTTGTACCAATGACAGAGTCACTTGAAGTGTTGCCAGCTCTGGTCAGCCACCCAGAAGACAGAACACAGCCAGCTCAGGCTGTGGCCTCAGTGTACCCTCTTCACAAAGCCAGGGCCAAGTAGGTTTGTATGAATTTAGAAATTACCTTGTGTGAGCTCCACTGTATCCAAGACTGAAGGATGCTTTAGGTTTATCTTGAATTCAAAAGCTGAATTCTCAGCGGCTTCACTGTGAATTTAATCATTCTTTGGAAGTTCCTTACATAGACTAGAAAGGGTAGGAATTTTGTCAAAGGAATTGGTTATAAAATTCTCAAAAGCTGTGTGTATGATGCAACTATAACAAATTCATCTCTGTATCTAAGGAGGAAGTCCCAGAGACCTGTCAAGCTGTTACCCACTGCTGATCTACAGCACACTGGCTGGCTGTGCCCAAGGGTAGCTAAAGAAAAGGAGAAAGACATGATGTCAATTTTAATTCTGCAGAGCAAAACCTTGGGAATACATTGCTCTGTCTTCTATAATCTCCATACAGTTCACATACAGGCAAGTGGGCATGTGAGTTGTCTGCCTCCAGTGTTTTGGGCATGCTGGGGCATTATTTGGAGCCAGAAACTAACTGGGCAGGGGATGTGAGGTACTCAAAAGAGCAGACTTGCAGCTTGCCCAAGGCAGCCATGTATAAGAGAACAGGATTCCTTCTTCACTTTTAGTTTGTTTACACCCTCTATCAGTGGTGTACAGAGGGAACAAGCACTGTGAAATTGTCTCTATCCCTTCCTTCCCAGCGACCTAGGGAGGTTGGAAGCAAGAAGAAGAAGAAAGATGGAACTTCCATTTTTTTAATCCTTTTTAAATAAGATGCTCAATCATGTGCTTTCTTGCTAATTAAGTTATTATAGTCCTGGTGTACTCGCAATAATCTTGAAGTCCTGATTCCACTTTGCAGGATGCAAGCCTGATGGTTTTTTGGTTAAGAATTGTCTGGTCATAACTTCTTAAAATGGGCTGTAAGTAATGTCTGTGTGAAGCATGGCATGCGAGAATGTATTGCACAAGTAATGTAACTTAAAGGCATCTTGTCATTATTTTGGTTCCATTAGTGAACTTTTTCTTATTACTTGGATCATATAGGATTTCTGTGTGTAGTCTGAGCATGATGACACTGTCTTTTGCTACCATTTGTTTTAGCTGTGTTGGTGGAGAATAGGTAAACTTCTTTTTCACCTCTGCAGTGGGCCCAATTCACCTGCGTTGAAGTTAGATGAGGCTGAATTTGGCTCTGCTTTTTCTCAGGGAATGTGCTGATCGATGCAGAAAGCCCTTTTTGTTCTTTGTTTTCCAAAAGAAAGCATGGCTTACACAGCATTTCACATAGCAAAAATCACATGTAGCCACTTGTCTTCATTTGTGTGTGTGCTTAAAGTTGCTGTGAACAACATAAGCAAATCAGGACCCAGTGCCAACCAATCTATGTGCATTGATTTTTAAAAAAATTCCCCCTTCACTTTCCAGGTGTGAACTGAGTTCTCCGTATGCATGTCTCAAGCACTTTTTAGGTCAAAGGCATTTTCATGTATTGTTTTTCCCTGTCTGTATAGGTAAAGAATTGCAAGGGAGTGGGAATTTGTTTGCAGGGAGTCAGCTAGGAATTCCTCTTTTAGAGAGAAAGTCTCTCGGCTGCTGTACCTGCTGCCTGTGCTGAGGTCCAAACACCAATTAGGGAATAACAGAAGAGGGGATGGAGTGTTTGCCTCTCTCTGAATTTCTGGTGATTTATCTTCCTTTCCAGATTGCAGTCATACAGTCCAAACAGCAAAACTCCTGAGCCTGTCGTGACACTTGCCAGAAGATGGTCCACAGAGTTGGGGAGTTACCAGGCTAAAGAAGTCTTATCACAGGGAAATTTTTAAAGGCTTTTGTGAAATGAAAGACATGTTGATGGGAAAAGGATGGCTGACAGCAAAGGAGAGAAAAGAGGCTTGCTGTCTGAGTACAAATTATTTTCTAAGCTTTCTTTGCTTTTTGGCCAGAACTGTATGTGGGATAAAGAGTAGTTAATATATGTTCTAGATGAACTGATCTGCTTTTGAAATTCATAAGTTTGTATCTATTTCATATTCTTAGATTTCTTCTGAACCAGGTGACATGCATACTGAGAATGTGAGGATTCCTTAGTGTGAAATACTGAACCCAAGCAATTGCAGAGGCGTGGGTGAACAGAGCTGGTGTGTCAATTGTCTGCAAAGAAATTCACTGGGTGCCATTCTTAGAGCATGCATTTGAGTAGTTCTCTCAAAATGAAACATTACTTCATTTTATTGGATAATTACATAGGTCTAAATTGCATTTTATGTTTGAATTCCAGGTTGTTGTGGGAGATAAAGTTGTTCTTATGCCAGTCAATGCAGGGCAGCCTCTACATGCCAGCAACATTGAGCTTCTAGATAACCCTGGCTGCAAAGAGGTGAGTTCAGTGGAGGGAGGAGGGGTAACTGCTGCTCTGAGATGGGTTATATGTTGTTCTTCACTGGTAAGCAGAACCCCCTGTGAGTCCACCATGGGTCAGAGGTCAATATTAAACATTGGTTCCAGCTTAGGCTCAAAAAACGAAGATGAAATATGCTTAACTCTGGGCACAGTTCTGTCTAGCACTGAAGGCTTTGTGAGGTTTGCTCAAGTACCTAAAACTCTCACTGATGTATGAGTAAGTCCTCTTCCAACAGCTCTTTAGGTCATCTTTGGTAGGCTGTCAACAGAGCCTTTTACCCACTGAATCTTCTCCAACATCAGCATCATTTTCATTAACACTTGAGAGCTTCAGGACCCGTGTTAGAAACTATACGAATGTATAGCTAAGCATTGTCCCCTGCTACCTTAGATGTGACGTGGTCTTTTAGAAGAACAGAATGTCTCAAAGAGAAAAGAATATGCCTTGAGACTATAATTGTATTTTCTGTTTTTTTTTTTTCCCTCCAAAGGTAAATGCTGTCAACTGTAACACAAGCTGGAAAATAACTTTGTTCATGAAATTCAGTAGTTATCGAGATGATGTACTGAAAGGAGTAAGTATGATCTTTTTTTAATTATTTAATCTGAAAAATCATGACGTGTGACTGTAGGGAA
>NW_008598342.1:30820-42472 GCF_000691845.1 Merops nubicus
TGGTGAATAAAAGAAGAAATGAGGACTTTATGGAGCTGCTGAGGATCCCTCTCTGCTGTCCTTCAACAGCCAGAGTATTTTTCCTTTGTGTTATTGTCTTACTAAATGAAATTGTCTGAACTGTGTTAGCTTCCAGCCCCTTTCTGCTCCCAGAGACAACTTAGAATCCATGAGAAAAGATGAAATTGGAGCCCAGAATGATGAGGGCTCTGTACAGAATAGCTGTGACATGTAAGTCTATGCCGAGATGATAAAAGCAGGTACAACAAGCTTACAGGAGGGAGTGCCCATGAAAGATGACACTAGCTGTAATAAGACAATGTAGCTTTAAATCCTGAGGGAGTTCACAGCTCCATGCCTCCACATTGTTCCCTGAGATCACTTACATTTCCATTTTAAAGAAATAAATTTCATTTATCCTCACTTGTACCTTAATAAGTCATCATCAACTGACTATTTTTCTAGTAGGTATTGAGGTACCAGCAGTTTTTGAGGAAGAATTTGAAAGGGAAAATGGTTTATCTCTGTAGACCTGTTTGGGGATGGTGTTTGGAGCCTTGGGGAGAGGCAAAAGGAAGCAAAAATGATAACAGCAGAAGAAACAGAGGGGGCATTTGTTTTGGTTGCAGGGTAGAAGAGAAGTGATAATATGATGTTAGAAAAATCTGTTCTCTTCCCCCAAGTACAAAGAAAGATTAAAATTAAAAAATTAGCTTAGTAAAGTTACCTAGAATTAAAAATCACCTACTATTAATTAATTAATTGTTGCCCACTCTTCATTGCAGTGCTCTGAAACAAGTCCTGTTTTGACAGAAGAGTGCATGGGGGTCTCCTGCAGGGCTGAATTACCTCATTTGATTTCCAGACTCCTTGCCAAGATTGTGTGCTCTGCACTGGGTACCTGCTCCAGCAACAGGAAACTAATACATGTTTTCTTCACATCAGCTATGCTGACATCACTGGAGCTAGCAGAGATGCAGAGGATGATTCTGGCAGCTTTGCCTACCAGTTAATAGTGCTTCTTTTTTTGTATTACTTCAGGGAGATGTTGTTAGGCTGTTTCATGCAGAGCAGGAGAAGTTTCTGACCTGTGATGAATATGAGAAGAAACAGCATATTTTCCTTCGCACTACGTTACGTCAGTCAGCCACTTCTGCAACAAGTTCTAAAGCACTGTGGGAAATAGAGGTATTTCTTTCTTTTTTATAAATATTTTAGGACCTGAAGGGCGGGGTTCAGTAAAAATACTTCACCACAACATGAATCATTCATAGCCTCTTGATATCATCATGCACCTCCCCGTACCTATTATTATTTTATGAAGCTGTTTGTGTAGGATGAGCACTGAAGAGATTCTTTATTGGTCTACATGTGTAGAGAGGGGATGTTTTCTTACTAGATTTACCTGCACTAAAGTGATGAAGAGTCAAATTCAGACTTGATGCAAATGTGATTTTATCAGAGCCAGTCAGATGACACTCATGTATCCTCAGTTCTGAGTGTTTGTATTTGACTTCACCTGCAATATAGAAAATTGAAATTCATGACTGACAAGAAGTATCAAAAAAGTGATCAAATCCATTCTTGCGCAGCAAGGCACAGCAGTATCTGTTTAAAGTTAGGTTGAATAGATCTGTTGTTGCTAAATGGGGGCGATTTTGAGAAGATGGCTAGCAAGTATATTTTTGTTTAACTGAGGAATGTTGGAAACTGGTGTGTCTCAAACCCTTACCTTGTTACTACAGCAATGTAATTCCTATATCCAAAAGTTTTTGTGCTGAGCAAACTTTGTGCATTTAAAACAGAGCTCTTTGCTCTGGCAAATGGTTGAGTTTTGTCCGGGTAAGGGCCATATAGAATATATTGCACTTGTAGTTATTTGAGATTACTCCTTAAGAAAGGCAGGCACTGCTAGGTTTGAAGGTAGCAAATGACCTATAGCTCAGTCAAGGAGGAAAAGAAACAACCTGGAACATTTCAAATGATGTGGGGATATTTTATCACTTGAACAAAATTTTATCAGAAGCCTCTAGTGCTGTCAAAAATAGAGCTGGTGTAAGTGGTGGAAGCATGTAAGAGGGCTTGAATTTTGCTTGTAAGTTGTGCCTACGTAAGTGTAGAGCAGTTCCACTTTCTAGAGCTCCAGATTCACTTTGTCATTTTAAGGCAAAATTTGGCTCATCATATTTTCAGGGAATAGATTAATGAAAACTTGGAATGTAATAGGAGGAATATTTCCTGAAACCTGGCAAAAAAGTAGTTTTAGTAGTTGTGAGCTCTGGTGGGCCTAGAGTGAGCAGAGAATTCCTCTCTGTGGTAGGCTATTTGTAATTATGTAGTTTACATATTTGTATTTGGAATGAGCTGTAAGAGATGTCAGCGATCTAAGAATGATTTTGAGGAGCACAATAAAAATTCATTCTTCTTCTTTTAGGTTGTCCATCACGACCCTTGCCGGGGAGGGGCAGGACAGTGGAACAGCTTGTTTAGATTTAAGCATTTGGCAACTGGAAACTACTTAGCTGCAGAGGTAAGAATGTCACTTAAACAAGAGGTCATGTGCTTGCTAAGCAAATACTATTCATGTCCTGCTAATTCAGAAGTGCCATAGTAGGTAGGTCCATGATGTAGGTCTCCGACAAGGTCACACATCAGCTCTGAATGGGGAGCACTGGACGTGCACTGCTGTGTCATGCTGTGTTCCTACAGCCAGGATTTGCAAGGAAAGTTTTCTGAGCTACAGGACATTAGTAGGTGAGTTCAAGGCAGCATCTAACCACCTTCATTTCAATGGTGCTGTTGCATCTTGAATCTGCTGTTGTCATGGCAGCCAGGGCAAGCAAGACTGTTAAATATCTACCATATTTACATTGAAAATCCTTTAATTCCTTTATCACTCTGCTCTTGTTTGCCCTTGATTTTTGGAGCAGTGTTGTTATCAGTTAAGTATTCTTCCTTTCTGGCTCAGGCAGCCATATATATAAAGGTTTTAGAGTGAAACTGAATGCAAGGTAAACATTGAGGTTGATCAGAGAATTCTGTGTGCAAGCACTAGAACAGATTCTCTAAACTGCTCTAATTTGAGAGTTGTCAATACCTTTGTCCCTTCAGACTATACTTCTTGAAAAAATGTTTCTAGAGTGCTGACTACAGTTTATTGATCTCTACCAGCCAGCATGTGGTCCAAGGCATCTCTGCATTCTGTAGAAATTTGAGGAAGGAGAAACTTGTATATTGTTATCATGACTATTTGTGTCATGCTAGCGTGTTGTGATTATAAGCAGGTTGTAGTGTTCTGCTATTGTACTCTTGTCTTTTGACTGCAGTTTTAATAAGCAAAGATCTGAGGAAGCCTTTGCCCTTTTTAGTGGAACAGAAGGTCCAAGAAGAGAAGGAAGATCTTGCAACTCGTCTGGTTATTATCTGGCACTTTGTTAAGGCAAAACAGTGTTGTGATGCCCTGGAAGAGCAGCTTAATATCTTTTATGACCTATAATTGTCCTTTAGAATAGAACAGGGCTCTTGACAAGCTGGAATAGAGCTGGTAATACCAAGTTTATGAAATGAGAAAGCTGTGGGTTTTTCTCTCCATGTAAGAGGTTGTGAACCTTTTAAGTCATATCTAATCCATATTAGAACTGGCCTGTGTCCAAGTTACACTGATGGAAAGAAAAGCAGGTTTTTTTTTTCCACTGCTTTAGTTAAATCTGTGCAGGATTGTTTCTTTTGACTTACGCTTGGAAACAGGAGTGTGAAAATTTAGAAGAGGCAGTTATGACTATGTTCGGGAATCCCTGAATAAAAAGAGTTGCTTTAGGTGGCTTGAGTTATGTTTACAGCAGTGCAACTTCTGTATGCAGGCAACTCCTTAGTATTCCTAGGGTGCTGCTGTTGCTTTCCAGCTCCTCTCACAGCCTGCACTGATTTCGGAGTAAGAGCAAGTAGGAGCTATCAAACCTTTACTTACTTCTGAGTATGTCAAAACCAGTGTCAAAACATAAACAGTGGGCCCCAAGGACCTATACTGTGGTATTACTTGCTGTCTAAGGCTGAACATAATTTGGATCTTTTAATTTGTTTTAGTACTATATCACGGTGTAAGTTAGAAACCTGATAGGCCTGAGTGGCAAAGAGCATCATCCCTTTAAGGGCAGTGAACCAACATGCCTTGACTGCTCTGCTCTGTGGTGCTGTCTCCATACTGCAACAATGCTTTGGCTTGGCTGAAGCCAGCTGGCTTTATTGTGTAGTTAATACTGGCTGATAATTGCTAATTTTCAAGAGGCAGCTAGTAATCCCACCTAAGAGATGGTTCCATTTCCCTCTCTGCTCACAGAGAGAGATACTTCTAATAGAAAGATTTTATTCAGGCTAGCTGGGCTGATGGATGTCAGGAAAGGCATCAAGCACTCTGACTGATGGACCATCCCTCATCCACTCAGGGATTTTCAAGAGAAAATCACTCTCTTCAGGTGAAGATGTGTCACACTACACTGGAAGTCAGACCTGAGTTTAGGTCCTTTCTGCCTCTGGAAAGGAAATCCCCATCAGGAAGACTGGTCATATCGAGAGTACAGTTGGCACAGTAGAGTGAATGTTGGAGGAGCTTGTGGGTTGAACAGAGGAGATATGCTGTGACTGTTGGGCAGCATTAGCTACTGTGTTGAGGAAGTGTAAAATCCCTGCTAGTGGAGATATTAAAGGTACTGCTGGAATAAGTACACCTAATGTGTATGAGCTGACTTGAAATCAACTGGGCAAAGCTTACTAAACACTTACCTGTGATCCTGCAGCATAAGATTACTCATGGTGTGGATTATCAGCAGTGTCACACATTACTGTGACCTGCTTTTATTTGAGCTTCCATAACAAAGGTATCTAGAGTGGGATAATAAATACAAATGCATAAACAAAATTCGTGAATTGTAAAATGGTTTGGGGTGGTGGGAACCTTAAAGATCATCTAGTTCCAACCCTCCCACCATGGACAGGGACATCTCCCGCTAGACCAGGTTGCAGAAGTCCCCATCCAACCGGGTCTTGAATACATCCAGTGATGGAGCATCTACAGCTTCCCTGGGCAACCTGCTCCAGTGTCTCACCACCCTCATAGTAAAGAAGTTCTTTACATCTAATCTAAATCTACTCTCGTCCTGTCCCTAGAAGCCCTTGTAAAAAGTCCCTCCCCAGCTTTCTTGTAGGCTTCCTTCAGGTACTGGAATGCTGCAAGAAGGTCTCCTCGGAGCCTTCTCTTCTCCAGGCTGAACAACCTCAGCTGTCTCAGGCTGTGCTTGGAGGAGAGGTGTTCCAGCCCTCTGGTCCTCTTCATGACCCTCTGGACCCATTCCAACAGGTCCATGTCCTTCTTGTGTTGGGGGCTCCAGAGCTGGATGCAGTACTGCAGGTGGGGTCTCACAAGAGCAGAGTAGAGGGGGAGAATCACCTCCCTTGACCTGCTGGCCACGCCTCTTTTGATGCAGCCCAGGATCTGGTTGGCTTTCTGGGCTGCACTCACATGTTTTTGGCTCATGTTGAGCTTTTCATCAACCAGCACCCCCAGGACTGTTTCTCCTCAGGTCTACTCTCAATCCATACTGTGCCCAGGCTGTATTTGTGCCTGGGGTTTCCCTCACCCAGGTGCAGGATCTTGCACTTGGCCTTGCTGAACCTGATGAGGTTGGCATGGCCCCATCTCTCAAGCCTGTCAGGGTCCTTCTGGATAGCATCCCTCCCTTCCTTCCAGTGTATTGACTGCTCCACACAGCTTGGTGCCATCTGCAGACTTGCTGAGGGTGCGCTCAGTTCCACTGTCCATGTCACTGACAAAGGTGTTGGTACCAGTACTGCTCTCTGAGGAACACCACTCCCTTTTGGTCTCCACTTGGACATTGAACCATTGACTGCAACACTTTGAATGCAGCCATCAGCCAGTTCTTTATCCACTGAGCAGTCAGTTCATCCATCAAACCCATGTCTTTCCAATTCAGAGGCCAGGGTGTCATGCAGGACAGCATGGAACACTTTGCACAGCTCCAGGTAGATGACGTCAGTTGCTCTTGCCTTATCCACATTGAATCTTTTAAGCAGTCTGTTGCTGGCTAATGAGACAACTCCTGTCAGAGCTTGGAACTACTGTAAATCAGGATTGTTCACTGTTTATAATGATCTTTTCCTTACTTCATCCCATTGTAAATCAGCTTGATGCATAACATGGAGACTTCTGCAGTGGCATCTGGTTTGGCTTAAGTCTTAGACAATGAACAGAAGTGTCCTTCACCTGGCTGTCTCCTTTTGCTCCTCCACAGTTAGGTTTGCACCTTACATGAGCAGTGCTGTGCCTTGTTTTTCTCTGAGCTTCCTGTGCCAGACGTAACTGTTCTGTCTGGGTGACTCTGGGTCACTACTGAGCTATGTAGTGAAGAGATGCCACTGCAGCTTGGGAAGGTCAGAGGATGATGGGGGCACTAAGAAAATTCAAGACACTTGCCCTGGAGAATTCAGGAATTTAAACCTAATAAAGGTGCTTCAATACTACAGTAACTGAATTAAAAAAAAAAAAAAAGTGAGGCAGTACAGTTGTTGTGTAAAGAAATTGTGTGTGTGCTTGTAAATCTAATTATTATAAACTCGAGAAAATGAAGTTACTATGGGTAAGTCCTAAATTCCATGTTCCTAAGAATCATAATCAGTCTTCCAGCTTTTGTTACCTTTCAGACTGAGTCCTCTGATACCTCTGGCTTCTGACACAGCCTGAAGTAGTACCATTTCCTTTAATCCTCTTTTCACTTGGCATTGCTTAGGCTAATTTTCATTAATATGCTTTGAAGTTCTTTAAGATCTGCTTATACCATAAAGCAACCTGGACCCTATTACCAAACTATGCACTGAAGGTGGGCCATCCTGAAAGACACACTGCTAAAGAAGACCCAGGGGCAAACATTTCCTAATTGCATGTAGCTGCATTGTTATTCCCCTTCTACTGTGCACATCCTGAGGACATGGTCTGACAATGGCCAGTGGCTCAGACATTTCTAAAACACTGAAATACTAAGAAAAAGTGGAACCAAATACTCAGCTGAAACATTGATAAGAGAAATTCTTTTCTTTGGAGACAGTGGAATTTCTGCTGCTAGTGTCATGAGAGCTTGATTTTGTCCAAAAGAATTGAGCCAGATCCTTAGCAGGAGATCTAAGCCACCAGCTAACATCCAGGCTGCTGAGGTTTAATTCTCCTCTTCAGAGTCAGCAGTCTTTTAGAAAAAGTTCTGCAGAAGTTTCTTTTTTTAGCACTGGTTACTGCAAAATGACCCAAGCTATTTTGAAGTTTTATCTTTATAAAGAAAGGCTGCAAGGTTAGGTGAAAATTGAATGCTTCCAAATAACAAATATTTTTCTCAAGTTTAGTCTTTTCAGTGCATGTAGCACATGTAAAATTCACCCAAATCTATCTCTCTGTGTGTGGGAGTGAGCTGCAGTTGACCCGAGCAGCCTTTCAAATGCTGCAGGTTGGGACCACACAGCTGTGACTTTCTCATGAACACATCTAACCTTTTCAATATTCTAATCACCAGGATAAAAGTCTCTTTGAACTGAATATCAGCTGATTGATTGTACTCAGCCAAAACCTGCACCTTGAATATTGTTCTCCATGTGTATAGCAGCTCCAGTTCTGTGATTTCTAAATTGGATAATCTGTACTGAAACTATTAACACTTGGTGTATGAGGAGGTTAAACAGAAATACATGTGCCCATACATATATACACATAAAAGAGATACAGGGTAACTCTATAATTTCATGTTAAACTTCTCTGGTGAGATGGAAATTGCTGAAGTAATCACAAAATATATATGCAACTATCAAATCACATGCCAGTCTCAGATGCTGCAGTAGACAGTAGATAGCACTACACTGCTTGTGAAACATTGTGAACACATAATCACAGTGCAGAATTAATAAGGAAAACCTGTGGTAATTATGTTTTACTTAGCTGAATAGACTAAACTAGAGTTATTAGATATCTTGGCCAAGATATGGCAGTAAATCTAGGGAGGTAGTTTGTCTTTAACACTGAATTAACTCTACTGTACTAAATGAATTAAGATAATGCAGGTAAAATTGTTACTTTTGTTTAATATTTTGTTTAATCCCTTAGTGTTTACTTTCTGTGTTTTGATACAGTTGTGACCATAAACAAAGGTTCAAATTATTACTGTCAGCCAGGGCTTCCCTTCAGCTTCACGTTAGCCACCAGCCCCTTCTTGTTGGTGACCCTTCTTATGGTCCAGCATACCACCTTTTCTCATTAGAAGGAAATTGTCATCAATGCATTCCATGAACCTTCTGGATTTCTGGTGCCCTGCTGTGCTGTCCATCCAACAGATGTTAGGATGGTTGGAGTCCCCCACGAGGACAAGAGTTTGTGAATGCAAAGCTGGTCATACCTGTCTATGGAGGGCCTCATTTGCTTGGTTTTCCTCATCGTGTGGCCTGTCACTTGATTTGTATCATGGTGAAGACAGCTGAGTGCATATTCAAGTTAACAGTGATAGGAAATAATCCTCTCCTGCCTTCTGAATAGGACGTAGGACATAAGGCAGAGTAAAGAAGTGGAACTTGCTGCCAGAAAAGCAGAAAACAAAGTATTTAATGAGATGTTAAGAAAGTTTACATATTTGTATGAGTAATAGTATCCTCAGATTTAGCTCAGATAAAAAATATGCAGAAGGAAAATCAGTTCTTAAACTTGAGGTTCTAAAGCAGGAATAACTCCTTGGAGCCCTGGAGAAACTTTCTCTGTAGTTTTATAGTCTTCCTTTTCTTTCACCTTCTTCTGCAGCACTCCATTTTCCACAGCAGTTTAAGATGTTTTATTAAGGCAATTAAGATAGAATATTTGAAGGCCATAATTTAGGCCTTTTCATAGCTGGTCTTTAGAAATTGAACTACTGACTGAGATCTTTTGTGCTCAGGAAGCAAAAAGGGACCACTGTTTGCCAGTGTTATTTTTTAGGACGACATGGAAGCAAACCTTGGCAGAAAAACTCATTTATCCACTAATCATATAGCTCCTGCAGAGGAGGGGAGCATAGTGATCAGTGCCCTGTCATTCCTCCTGCCTGTACAAACAGTATGGGAAATTACTGGATAAAAATGGCCTTGTTTAACTGAGCTGTGCAGGTATCCTCTGCTCAAGGGTGACAGTTTGCAAACCAGAGAAGGTACCAGGAGATGGCAGCATCCACCAAGGTCTGCAGAAATCTGCTCACATATTTAATTTGTTGATACTGCAGGACCTCCTTACCTGGAGATTTCTTCAGAATCTTCCATTTGATTCATTTTTTCCCCAGTCTCTTCATTAAATGTTAATACAGCTTTCTGATTAGTTTCTCTCTGTTGGGCTCAGTGATTGAAGTTTTTTTGGAAGAAAAAGGGTTTGCCAAGGTGACAGGGTGAACTCAGCACCCTAAAACTTATTTCTGTTTTTCACTGTTTCATAGGAGTATGTTTTTTTTCTCTGTAAGGAGAAAAGGATAATTTACAGCTATTTGTGAAGAGATGGAAGAGATCCAGAGGCTAGAGGAGGAAGAGGATGGGTTACTGATTTACAGAGCCAGTCTAACCTGTTCTGAACACTTTGATGTGGCTTTTTAAAGTGACAGAGTTTAGAAGCTGTCCATTTAGCAAAACCTAGAGGTAGGCTTTCCAAGGTTTTTAAGAATCTTGAGAATGCAGCTGAATTTCCTGGCCTGGCTCGTTTGGACTTCGGTGGAAGTCAGGAACAACATCTGCGTCTGTCGGTGTGCAGATACCTTCAGCAGTCTGGATCTCAAAGGAAGGATATTTCTTCCCCCAGCCAACTAGTTTTGCAGCAGTGGTCTTTGAGGCTGTGTTCAGCTCAGCTTTTTCAGTCTTGTCTGAAATTGGCTGTGCTTGGCCCACATCTGTATGTGTACAAGCTTTAGGAGGAAGGGAAGTGTGAAGCCATTAGTGCAGCATTTGTTGTCATTTAGGCATTATAAGGACTCCTTCTGTTACTAAAAACACAACACCTCCTGGTGTTGCATTTTGATGTGTTCCACAACAGCAAATGTAGACATTTGTAGTGCATTTTTTTCCTTGTTATTTCAAGATTACTTAAGAAGCTTCTATTAAATTATATTAGTGCCACTTTATTTTTGCTGCTTTATGGAAGTTTAGAATGCTTCCCATGGGTTTTTATATTATTTTTATTTTTTAACAGTAGAAATTTCAGTAATGTCTCATTCAGTCATCCCTAGTTATTTCTGGGAGAACCACTGAAAGGTATATGGGATATTAATATTTAGAAGATAACTCTTGAAGAGATGAGGATGCTTTTTTGGCATGAAGCCACTGGAGCTCACACTGAGGTTATGGCCCAGCATTCAGGTTAGACTAAAGGACCTCATAGAAGTTTTTCCATCTTTTGCCTTTGCAAAATAGGATATGGCTGCATGGAACTGAGCACTAGGTGTTGGTGGGTAGTCAGGTTCACCACGCTTAGGTCACAGCAGAAGCAAAGGGATTTCCTAGTCACCAATCTCTCCTGGCCTGATGAAGCTACATGTTGTAGCAGCTCCAGCTTATGCTGCTGGTGTGAGACTTTTAAATCAGTGGTGATCTAGGCATACCCAAGCACTGTCCTACCATTGCTTATACAGCAGCTACAAATGCCATCAAGATAACCTATCCCTTCTGATAAAGCGAATAACTGGGACAGGAGGGTGCTGGAGCTGATTATAATTCCCGTTTTTTACTAGCAGGCAGTTCCCCCACGTAGGAACGTCTATCCCTGTCCACCTCACACTGCCTAAATCCTAAAATAAAAATCTTTTTAAGAATTTTTAAGCGTCCTTCAGCTGACGAGTGGCAGGAGCTTTGTGCTGGTGCTGTGAGGGTGCTGAGTGTGGTTTATTGAGGTAGAGCTGTGGCAAATCTCTCCCTCCAAAGTTAATAAGATGGCAAAAGTCCTTTGAATACCACTGAAGTCTTTGAAACTGTGCAAAAGTCCTTTGGATTTATCGAGAGCTAATCAGTGTGACATTAACAAAGCACAAAGCAAGCCTAATGAAGATGAAGAATTTGAATTTGAGAAGTGGATTTTTTTTTTTCTTTTGTGCTGATTTTTTTTCCCCCTGAAAGACCCTTGTTGATTGGGTAACAGGCTGTGTGTTAACAGGCTTGTTATCAAATTAAATGAGAAATGTTTACGTGTGTTGAATTAGATCCTTTTATTCTTTGTCTGTCAGAGTTTCCTTCATAAATTCAGGTTTTAACCTAGTTGTTAAAATGCTCATTTAGCTGAAATTGGGTAATCTAATTTTTTCCCTGATGAGATGTTTTAAATATCCTTTACCTAGTCAACAAAACTTGATTAAAATCAGCATGTGTTTCCCCAAACTGCTCTCTCTCTCCTCTTTAATTAAAAGTGTCCAAAAATAGCCTGTTTGAATACTTTCCATGCATTCCTCTGTCTAGGAAAGTACCATTTAGTGTAAAGGTGGAATGTCAAACTGTCCACAGCATGGACTGAGATTTACAATCCAGTTGTTGGACTGTAAAGCATGTCTTGCTACATGAAGATACAAAAGTAAAATTAAAATCGGGAATCACAGAATCACAGACCGTTAG
>NW_008598343.1:0-16127 GCF_000691845.1 Merops nubicus
ACTGAAATCAAGATAAACCACATCCAGATGCACACATCCACACGTCCTGTGTGCAGTGTTTGTATTTGCAAACAGATTTGTTCCTGATGCTTTAAATTAACTGTTCAGTATTCCACAATGATCTAAGATGATGCAAGACTTCTCCTTTCCAGATAACTTAAGAAAATTGTGGAATCATCATAAAGAATGAGGCTTTTGAAATCTTTCTTCAGTAACTACTTGCAGGGCTATTATATATTTTAATAGTAAATATATGTGTATAGCCTCATCATTCAGTTTGTTTAGGATGGAGATTAGAGAATATGAAGGATACATATCTCAGCTGCAAACAAGTTTTACAGTGTGAATATCCTCCCAATTTCTACTTATAATGGACTTTCAGAGATCAGATTGTAGCCCACACCAGCTAGTTTGAAGTAAATGCAATAAAAGATTGAGACAGTTTTCCATGGATTTGTTAGAAAGCCCTGTATTATTTTTTCTGCATTTGTTATCTCTCTGATCTTAAATTGGGAATCTTAAGCTGGAGAAGATCTTAGACATACTTACATGTAGATACAGGATCAGTTCTATTCCAGGTATTAAATTTAATCAGGAGCTTAAGACATTGTTCTTGTAATGATGTATTGGAGATGGTATGAGTAAGAATCAATATGACAAACATTGCTTTGAGACACACAAGTAACTCCAGATCAGTTATCTTTCCAGAGATAACTTTTACTGTCCAAATTTGACACCAGAACTGCTGAGCAAGAAATTAGAGTGTCCATATAAAAATACTGAACTAAATATTTATTAATGAACCAGTAAATGACATTTAATAACATTTTGCCCTAGAATTATACATACTTTTCACTGTTTTCCATCAGCACAGCTGAACAGCAACAGCAGAACTGGTCAGGGAGGAAAATAAACCCTGAGTGAAACACAAATTTATTAAACCTACTGGGGATCTGCATGGCCAGTGAAAAAAAAATCTGTCCATACAGATCCAACATGGAAGAAATCACTTCAATATTTGTCATCTCCAGTGGTTTCTCCCATGTGGCACTATTTGCATGATAACTGGGAGTAGTCTGCACCAAGTACAACCCAATGCTTACTTCTGGACTCCAGAATACTAATAATTCACTCAGTTCCTCTGCAATCAAGATAAGTAAAATATTTGCACCTAAGGGAAGCTCTGCTTCATCAGGAAGTTTAATGCTGATGGTCTCGACAGTGTTCAGGCTCATTTGTCCCAGTATTTTTTCTGCAGATGGTAAAGACAACAACTGCAAAAACCTGATGTCAGTGTTGTTACTGTTGCTAGCCAAAGTACTCCCAAATAGCTGTGACAAACTGGGCAAAAAGGCTTAAAAACATATTATGACCCCACTTCTGAGTGCATTTAATTATTCAAAGATACTATAGCAGAATACATCCAACTTAAAAGGACAGTTATTGAGCAGCTCTAATACACCAAATACACACAGCAGGAAACACACACTGTTCCTTCTAGCCCCTCCAATCCTAACAAACATGAAGTACAGAATTACAGAATCACATTCAAGAGATTCAGAGTAAGTACAGCAAGAGTAGTATGGTTGTCATGGATGGCACAGGTTTATCATGAAACATCAAGAGGAACTTGCTTACTATAGCACAGCTCTATTCACTTTAATACTGTTTCCACAGCAAGTGTTGCATGTTCTTTCTATGGAAAATGTCTCTTAAGATCACTTCAGGTTTTTAAGTGTTTGCCTGCCAAATGACATTTCAGGTAGCTTTCCATTTTATGTCAACTGACACAGTAGTGACAAATTGCTTCAGAGAAATAGTTTATTCCAGTATTTCTGTCCTTGTCTGTTGGGGGCTTATTGCCATCTTTTCTAAGGGCAGTGTGCACAGCTGCTTTTAGCTACACACACACAGTTTCTGCACATAAGTTACAAAAAAATTCTAAGTACAAAGCAATTTTATCATGACTTAGCACATGTGAAAAATAGCTAGGATTTAATAGGCTAATGGTGCCCGTTTCCTCACCAGCCTCATAAGATCCCTAAAAGGCCTTTGGTGGACCAGCAGACATCAGCTGAGGAAAAGAGGTTGAACCACCACCCTCACCACCAGCAACAGCAAAAAAGAAAAGAAAAGGAAATGGCCTATGCAATTGACACACAACACATTTTAGACTAATAGAAGGAAACACACTCTGTTAATGCATAATTGACTTGTGAAACTCATTGCCAAGAAACATTACTGAGGTCAGAAGCTTTGTAGAACTCAAAGGCACTCATATCTTTGGGCTGTAAGAACAGTCACGGTCATTCTGAACATAACAAAGGGAGCAAGAGGTCATCCTTTTGTCCATAATCAAATCAGATTTGATGACATTGAACATTTAAAATGCAGACTCACATTTGTCCAGTGAGATGGGTCTTTACACTCTTCTGGTACAGCTGATACTGCCCAGGTGAGGAAATGTGTGGCTGAACTGGATGGATCACTGCCTTTACCTTCTGTGCTCCCAGGTGCTGTAGCACATGAAGTGTTTGGCTCAGAAAATCTTGATCTATTTTAAGAAAGCAGACAGCAAATTTGAACTGATTCCCATAGCATATACAAGCACTTTTCCTTCTGCAGTTTAAAATTTTTAATCTCAAAAAAGATTAGCCTGTTAGATAATACAGTCAGGTAAACTAGGAATTTTAGTGATAATGGCTAGATATTTCTTTGTTAAATGTTTTTCTAATGGACAAAATGCACAAGAATTTTCTAAAATAATTGAATGCAGTAATTAGAATACAAATTACTAAATATTAACTGAACATGAAAAATTAAAATTAAAATTAAAATATTATTACTACTGTCACTGAAGAATCTGTGACACAAATTCACTTTTTTTCTGCTGGACAATTTGCTTCAGACTTGTCTTTGAGATGTTCATTCATCAAGTATATGCTTCACAGTTTTACTTAATGGTATGGAATGCCTACTTAAATATGCACGTTTCTAAGAGTCTTCTCTTCTCATTTCAGAAACTGAAACTTCTAGGACCCATCCACAGCTTGGTAAACTGTTTAGCTCCAGAAGACATAGTGGAATCATGCCAGCTGATATATAGCATTGTGTTTCCTAATACTTTTGTTCCCACCTGTGCTTCCTTCTGACATATTCAGGCAAGGAGGGACCATTATTTTGTTTAACCTCCATTGTAAAACAAAGTTACAGCACCTTGCAGGTCTGCTCCAGGACTCACCTGTAGCATTCTATAAATGCTACAATCTCATAGGCCAATGTAGTTACAAAATTCAACTGAACAAAGAAATGGGGAACGTTGTAGATGGTGGGAAGTGTAATACATGTGTGTCACCTGGTAGTAAAGAAAAGCTGCTGGTAAAGAACACAAAGCACAAAGTGGGAACTGGAGAAAGTTTAAAATAAAATAAAGTGAATGAAGCAAAAGATAAGAAAGATTACTGCCACCAGATAAGGAGTTTCACGCTTTCAAATAGTATTAAGAAAATCTACTAAAGCACTAGATGGACTCATGCCAAAAAAATTTTCTGTTCAGTCAAAGCAAAGTGGTTCAAGCTGGTCCTCAGCAAATATGAAGCAGAAAGAAATACACCAAAGAGACTTCCAGTAGGCTGAAATAGATGAGAGACCAACAGATGCTTCAGGCTTAAGTAGCCAAGTGAAGAGCTCAGCTTTAAGCATTTCTCAAGACTGCTGTTTGAACCTGATGTCAGAGATGCTCAGTCCTTGTGTGAGGCCTTCCAAGGAGTCCTGTGGTCCTCATTCAAGTCACGAGCACTGCACTCAGCTGAGGGAAATGGCACAGCAGCAGTTCACAAACACTGAGTGCCAAACAGTTGTAGAAAACGTTTCTCACTGTGACAAGGTTTGAAAAAGACAAACTTGGTGGAAGCAGATCTCTTCTCAAAATAAACTGCATAGAAACTGCTGAGGTCAGCAAAGGGATTGTTTTGTCAGGTTTGAGAGAAATGGGGGCAAGCTGGAAAACAGCAGGGGGGAAGCTCTATTCAGGGCATAAGGGTTTGAGCTCTGCAGAGGTCAGAGTGGCAACGTCAGCTCAAGTGAATACAGAAGAGTATCTTCTGTTCAGCTTTAACTAGAGCTGCTTTAAAAGCAAGCAGTAGGTGTATTTCAGGCCCTGCTGTACAGCTACTGCAGTGAAATGAGAAATGATGTTACAGTTGTTAATTCATGGACTGTTTATCTTGTTTACACTCCAACAAAACAATTGCTGCTTGATTATAACTACAGAAAGATTTTGCCAGCCGGTCATACAGCAGGTGTTATTTTCTCTCTGAGCAACTCTCAGAAGGCTGATGCTGCACATCTCACAAATCAAATCATAGTATACTCGGCTGAAGTTCACATCCAGCTAGTCACAGGTTTTTAGCTGTCTCAAGCCCATCATAGACCTTTTGCTTTTTGGGACCACTTAGTTTCACTTTCATTTGTAAAGATCAGGCTCATACCAGGCAGATTTATCTGGAAATAACAAACATGCTGGGTCAGACACCCTGTTGAAATCCATGAAGGCCTGTGAATTTAAGGTTAGTTGAAAGGCTACTTTTTTTTTCTGGTGACAACCTGCCTTTCTTCATTTACTGGAAGAGGCATAGCAAAGCTCTATCCTGTAACTGCCACACACAGGAATGCACAAAGACACATGTATGCATGCATCAGAACAGCATTATGAGCAGATAAGTTACCAAATAATCTCAGGACTAACACCTGAGAATTACAATTTATTTTCCTGTGCAATGGTAATATGTTTGGAAAAATAAAAACAGTACTTGTTTAGCAAAAGATAGGTTATTCCATCATTCTTCAACATGACTATGGCTTATTCTAGTGTCTCTTCACACCATTTTTAACATGCAAAATTGAATTGATACACTTTGGATTAGTATTTCAGAATGATACATGGTCTTGTGCAATGATTTAGCTAACTATTCTGTCAGGAGAGGATGTGAGATCTGCAGTTGTTTAGTCTGGAGAAAAGACAATGAGGTGGGGGACACATACACGTGTATACAAACAAGATGGAAGTAAAGAAGACAAAGGCAGATAGTTCTTAGGGGTATCCAGTGAGTGGATAACAGGCAATGAACACAAACTGAATCACAGTAAATTCCACTAAAACATTTAATTTTTTTTTTTTTTTTTTTTTTTTTTTTTTTTTTTTTTCCTGTGAGAGTGGTCAAGCAGTTGAGGAGGTTGCTCAGAGATGTGGTCTCTATCCCTGGAGATTTTCAAAACCTGACTAGTCATGGTCCTGGACAACCTGCTCCAAATGACCCTGCTTTAATGGGTCAGCTAGATGATCTCCAGAGGTGACAACTTGCTATAGAAATTCTGTAATTCAGTAAATGAACAACCTTAGTTAAAGACAACAGAGATTAGGATAAAGCTAAAGCACAAAAGGGAAGCATATTCTAAGATTAAATTGCATTTAATATAGAAAACTAACCTAAACGTTTTGATCGCTGTTCTGCCTTGTCATGTCTATATATGCCTCAGTGCAGGTAGATAGAAAGTATGGGGTGGAGGGAAGGCTGCTTAAAATGGAAAACTAATGAAGAAGAAGGAAACAGAAGATTTCATGGAAGCTAAGGATTCAGCAAATGTAGAGCAACAGAAGCTCTCCTGAGCTCTTAGCACTGCTCAATGCAATGCACAGCCACAGAGCTCTGTGAACATTGGTCTCTATAAAGAATGTCTTAAAAAGCCCTGCTATTTTATCTACTCTAACTATGTCCTTTGAAAATCCAATATACGATACCATGAGAACAGTGTCATTGTAGGCAGGTAAAAGAGATGACTCTGGTTGAATTGTAGATCAATTCTTCAAGCATGTCTGACAAATAGCATGGGAATTGTACAAAGACTTCAGGTCTCAAAAACAGTCCTTCTGGGTATCCAAAGCCTAGATGCTAACACAGGGAATGGTTTGGATTCTCAATTGTTCTACTTATGTGAGCTAAACACCTGGTCCGCTGGGGTGCAGTGCACCTTATGGCCTCTGCCAGTTTGTAAATCATGCTGCTTGTCCCACTGTGAAACTGAGCCAACACAACAACAGTATAGCAACTTTTCCATTAAGCATTAATGCTTTTCAATCAAATAATTTCTTAAAAATAATTCCTTTAGAAACCCACCACCACTGAAGATGTCATGCCATTTCCTGCAGTTCATTTTTTTCCCCAATAAATTAGTTAGCTTTAACTTACATGAGTATTAAATTGATATGTTTGATTCTCTGCCTGTTTCTCAGACTCCTTTATCCACAACCCATGTTCTTCACTTCCTGTTCTGTGACATGGAATATGTTATTGCCAGTGGAAATTATTTTGCTAAGTGCAACAGTTTTACTAAACTGAATCCCAGTGTTTCTCTTGGCCCTCATTTCCAAGGAGGCTGCAGTTTCTTTTCAAGACAAACCAGAAGGAAGGCTTCTGGTTCAGTCCTGGCCAAGAAACCAGAAGGATGTGGTTGAGTGCTGTGTGACTGATGTGGGTTTCATCCTTCAATTCCACATCATCGAAAGAGCAGTGATAATATGCCTTTTCTGTTGATCTTGATTCTTGTGTGTCAGGATGGCAAGACCTCTGCAACAGGTGCCTTTTGTTTTTGTACGCGCCATGATATGGCCTGTAAGGTCTTGAACAAAATGATTGAGAGGCCACACTGCTGCTTCTTGGCTCAGGACATAGAGGTGGCTGGTGTTTAACCAAAACAGAAGGTCCCTGGAGGCACTGGCCCAAATTTCTGAAGCTTACAGCACTACTGAACAGGGCGACGTATCCCATATGCTAACCCCTGCAGGTCGACTTTGTTCAGTGAGAAGATATTTTCACAAATTTTACCTGACAATCATTTTCTGCCATGCTTATTCACATCAGCAACCCTTCTGACATGAGTAAGCTCATTAACAATGTTATGTGTATACAGGTAACTTACATGAGTATTTATGCTTGATCCTGTCTTCATTTTTGGTCTTTGCTAAAACACAGAATATCCAAGGGAACTCTAAATCTTAGTTTGTGATACAATTATGTGGCTAGCAGATATATCCCAGTGTAAGTATACATCAACAATGATTATCTTAATTCACTTATGATGATTTCAAAATAGAATTGTATTGATTTTCAAAGTTAACTACATTATATGGTACATTCACCACTTCCTGTTATAATGTTTAATAATATTTTTTCTTTAATTTTGAAAAACACCATCATTTTTTCTTGCTTCTGCAATCTTCTGCAATGTAAGCATGTATTAAAGTCTGTAAGTGATAAGATTTTCCATATGAAATACTGTTATTTCATCACTTTTTGTAACTTTTTCAACATTCCAAGTCCTGAAAGACAAGAGCTTTCCACCCTCAAATTGCATGTGGTCTGGCACATATGAAATGCAAGTATTTCAGGAGAGGAGTAGGATGACTGTGCATTCCAAGAACACGTCTCCAGTCACATCAGCTGCAGACTGTTGGCAGATCTTTCCTGTGTCTCGGCAGCAGACTTGACACCAGCCACAGTGACATGTACATCCTGGCTCACAGCGATGGCTCTTCTCAGCTAGTGCTTAGAAACTGACATTAGGGAAGGAGTTGAAGACTAAGGTGGGCATTTGGTGAACTTTAGGACCATGTCAGTCTTCTGATATTCTGACAATAAGCATTCTAAAAATTTCAGTGAAATTTAAACAAAGCAGGGTAGTTTAAAGGCTTGTGCACTAACATAGAAAACTTACTAAAAACAAAAGAAGAAAGAGAAGTATATTGAAACTGGCACCATAGCGTTTGTGGAGTACCAAACAGGACAGAGGTTGGATGACAAGCAGGTCAGTGGGAAGAAGCAAAGACACGGTCACAAAGAAATCAGATGAAAAGAATGTGATGGGAGTTAACGAAATAATTCAAAATACTAACAGTGAAACAGCCAGAAGAATGAAAAATCAGTGGCCATTCATCTCCAGTGTGAAAGGAAAATGTGCATGTGAAGGAAGCCAAGACAGAGAAACACAGGGATGTGCATGGGAAGTTCTCTGTGTATGGTGAGGGAAAGAATAGTCCCTCTGAAGCATTAGACTGGAACAACAAGATGTAGCTGTGATTTAACACAAGGAGAGGTCAAGGATGATCAAGGTCAAAGGTCTGAATAGTGAGTGGCCCACGCTGCTGATGGTTTGGGAGATGAAGGCAGGCTTGAGAAGCATGGTTTCCAGCAGTGTGGCTTCAGAAGCTTTTGCTTTTGACCATGCTGAGTGATGCTGAAATATGCAAAGGATGGTTGTAGACACAGTTGACACAGAGGGTTGGATAGGTGGTGACAGACCTTACAAAGGGCTGTGGCATCAGTGTATGGAGGAATCATAGAAGCATAGAATCACCATGGTTGGAAAGGACCTCCATGATCAAGTCCAACCTTCCTTCCAACATTTCCCTAACCACTAGACTGTAGCCTCAAGGCCACATCCACTAGTTTCTTGAACACCTCCAGGGATGATGACTCCACCACCTCCCTGGGCAGCCCATTCCAGTGTCTAACTGAACCCAAAAATTAGACATAAGAGGAATATCTAATGAAAACTAAATGAGTGGCTAGGCATTGTCATTTCTTGGAACAAGCACCAAGCTTTCTTCCTTTCAGGGGGTGAATATTTGGCAAATGCAATAGTCTAGCCTGCATAAAAGTAGTAATTAGCAATTAAGTAATTTGTATAAGCAAATGAAATCTCACATTCCCAGTCTGCTGGTTTTCAGGCAATAATTTCCTAATATTTATTTCCTCGGTATTGCCAGCTTAGTGCCAAACCAATGGTATGGCAACTTACAGTCACTTCAAGTAACAAAAAAACTAGAAAATCCCATTCTAGTAATTTTAAACAACTATATAACTTACTCCCCACTTTGGGAATTCATTTGCTATATTTTAATTATACTAAATTGTTCTTATAAGTATTTCATAAGAAGATTAAATAAAGCAACATCCTAAACTTGGGCCATTTATTGTGACAGACTGACAATTTGTTGTGACAATCATAACAGATTGGGCTGCAAAAGCTGAGCAGCAAAGGCTGGGTGACTTGTTTCAGCAGATGATACTCTTGCTTGCTTATATTTCAGAATTAGTAGGACCATTTTCAAAGTAACTAAAATTTTGCAAAATCTGTAATATAAGCACCTTGCATGAAGCCCCTCTTAAGCCTCTCACATCAGTATCTGTGATTAAACTGTGAGATTTTCTCACTAACATCTCAGGGGAGGAGGGTGTCTGGGATCGAGATGCTGGAAGAACGTTAATGAAGGAAAATGAATAAAAGAAAGTATTTCTAAGGTCTCCAGAAAGTGCTGAAATGAAGCAAATATTCCTAACTACCCATGAGGATCTGTAAGTCAAAAGGGGCTTATTTAGAATCATCTCCATGCTAACTCAGGTCTTAGGAAAACTCTTACTTTAACTGCACTTCAAAGAAAATACTCTAAAGACCTTTAGAATTTTAGGTTTTTTCTCCCCATATTAAGCTATTTACAAATTCTGTATCAACAAAATCGCTGTTCTACAGGATAGTTCACAAAATCCCTAGAAATAAAATAATTAATTAACAAATCTTACAGATTTTCACTAGAAAGACAGTTTTATCAGTCTGATGTAATTTTGTACATGCAAATGCCAAAATAAGAGTCTCAGTGAAAATTTGCAGAAGCAGTAACTTCACAAAAAAAAAAAAAATAAGTTTAGACTTAAAAATCATGCTGCCGCTCAAATACCCTCTTATCATATAATTATGAAATTTTCTTATTCTGTCCTGTATCCCACCTTTTCCATAACTATTTCCCTGGGGCCAGGGAAGCTGCAAGGCAGTGACAAAATACATTGCAGGGTCTCCACTTCAGCAGGCCTGTAGAGGAAACCTAAATATTGCTTACATCCTTAGTAATGTATAAACTCAGAATCAGGAAACATGTGCTGGCCAAATATTGCCATATATTCTGTCCATGTTTTCTTATTTTCCACCTGAGAGATGTGGATGATGTGTGGTTCAACTAGGATGGTGTGTGTTTCAACTCATGGCATGGATGTTGAAAGCATGTTTTGAGGACACAGGTGGTCAAAAATTTACTTAGCCTATCCTGATTTCTCTCTCTTCTGAAATAAATGCCATTTCCTCAGATCTACAATATTTCCATTATATACAGCTGTATGAAGCTTTTTTTTTTTCATATTCTGTAAAAACAGTATACAATTAGTCTGCAGTATGTTTACATATATAATTGGCACAGAGCTGTATACATGTACAACAGGAAGCCGTCTGGACACTACTGAAGTATGTTTTGGTTTCAGCCTGATTTTGCCCAGTTAATCTCTCCTCAATCACAGAATGACAGAATGGTGTGTGTTGGAAGTGATCTCTTGGGATCATTTAGTCCCATCCCACTGATAAAGCAAGTTCACCTAGATCAGGTTGCACAGGATTGCATCCAGACAGGTTTTGAATGTCTCCAGAGATGGAGACTCCATAACCTCTCTGGGCTGCCCGCTCCAGTGCTCTGTCACCCTCACAGTAAAGTTTTTCCTGATGCTGATATGGAACTTCCTGCGTTCTAGTTTGTGCCCATTGACCCTTGTCCTATCACTGGGCACCACCTGAAAGAGTCTGACCCTATTCTCTTGACATTTGAACCTCAGGTATTTATAAGGATTAATAAAATCCCCTCTCAGTCTTCTCTTCTCCAGGTGAAACAGACTGAGGCCTCTCAGCCTCACCTTGTAAGAGAGATGGCTCAGTCCTCTAATCATAACTGTAACCTTCCACTGTAGCCTCTCCATCAGTTCCCTGTCTCTGTTGGACTGGGGAGCCCAGAACTGGACACACTACTCCAGATGTGGCCTCACTAGGGTAGGGTAGAGAGGGCGGAGAACCTCCTTCAACCTGTTGGCCACACCCTTCTTAATGTACCCCAGAATACTATGGGCCTTCTTGGCCACAAAAGCACACTGCTCTCGTGTCAAGTTAACACATGGTTAACTTGTTGATGTGAAGCCCCACATATTCAAACCACCCCTTTGCAGAGAGTACACACCCATCCATGCCTGCCCACTCTGCCTTTCCTGCAGCACCTGTATCCCACGACTGTGTTTCCTGCCTTTCCACCAGGGTCAGAGTTTTGCCACTATGTACTCACTGTTAATGCCTCCTCCTTGTCCCCAGCACTACCTGAATTCATGCGTGGCTGTTTGAGATGGGCCATAAGTTGTTCTGCTTTTGTAGGTCATGCTCTTATATGGACATCTCTGCTTTGCCCTCTCTCACTTCTCTTGCAACTATAGAAACCATCCCCCCACACAGATAGTTTAAAGTTCTCATCACTATTTTAGCATGATCATTTGCAAAGACATTCCAGCCCTGCTTTGACAGGCCTATCTCATCCCTGCTTAGTAGCTTCCACCCTTGAAAGAGGGTCCTGTAGTCAACAGATGACAAAGTCCTGCCTGCAAAACCAGCCATGCAGCAAATTGCTGCCAGACTTGGTAAGCCCACTTGTACTCAGATGTACTCACCAGACAACACTTGGGCCTTTCATCCCTGCCCCCAGAACTTTCCAGTCACTCTAGATACTCTCCAGGACTTCTTTGGCAATAGCATGGAGGAACAGCAGCAGAACCTGCAATTACAGCAGGCTGCTCAGAGCTTCATTCAACTGGATCTTGAATGTTTCCAGGGGTGGGGCATCTATCACCTCTCTGGGAAACCTGCTCCAGCATTTCACCATCCTCATTGTATAAAATTTCTTCTTTCTATCTAGTCTAAATCTGCCCTCATTTAGTTTAAGTCCATCACCCCTTGTCCAGTTGCAACAAGCCCTTCTAAAAAGATTGTTCTCAGCTGTCTTTCAAACCCCCTGTAAGCATTGAAAGGCAGCAATAAGGTTTCCCCAGAGCCTTCTCTTCTCCACACTGAACAATTCCAACTCTCAGCCTTTCTTCATAGTAGAGGTGCTTCAGCCCTCTGATCATCTTTGTGACCTTCTGCTGGATCTGCTCCAACAGTTTCACATCCTTCTTGTGCTGACAACTGTAAAGCTGAATGCAGTACTTCAGGAGAGATCTCTCCACTGGAGTGGAGTAGAGGAACTCTCTCTACTTGCTGGCCATGCTGCTTTTGATGCAGCCCAGGATGCAACTAGCCTTCTGGGCCATGAATGCATATTGCTGGATCATGTCCAGTTTTTCATCCACCACCACTTCCAAGTCCGTCTCTGCAGGGATATTCTCAATTCACTCACCTCCCAGATTGTATTGACACCAGGGGTTTCTCAGACCCAGGTGCAGGACTTTGCACTTGGTCTTTTTGAAGCCCATGAGGTTCACAATGGTCTATATCTTTAGTGTGCTCAGGTCCTTCTGGATGGCATCACTTCCCTCTGGCATGTCAACTGCACCACACAGCTTGATGTCATCTGCAAATTTGCTGAGGGTGCACTAGGTCCCACTGCCTATGTCACTGATGAACATATTAAACAGCACAGGTCCCAGTAAGGACCTCTGAGGGACACCACTTGTCCCTGATCTCTGTACAGATCAGTGTATGGTAGTGTTCGTCACTACCCTCTGGATACGACCATCCAATCAATTCCTTATCCATCAGTATACCCATCTGTTGCATAAAGGGAAAGGATGCATTTTGGTCAGGGATACATTTGGTAAGACATAAATTTGTTAAGAGATAAATCCCCTTGCTTTCTCGCCGGTTCTGATTGATTAGAGGGGCTAGGGGCAGCAGAACTTATCTCTTAACAGGTATGCCAATTATTGCTGTGACTATAGGTCTGACACGAACAACCTGTTGCCACAGTTTCAGTCACATTCAACTCCATCAGTGCATGATCACTGCAGCCCAGGCTGCCTCCAATCTTGACACCACCAAGTAGCTCACTTGCATTGGTGACCATCAGATCCAGTATGGCATCCCCTCTGGAAGGGCTGTCTATTATCTGGCTTAGGAAGTTATCCTCCATGCATTCCAGGAGTCTCTGGATTTTCCAGCAGATGTCAGAGTGGTTGAAACCTCCCAGGAGGACAAGAGTCTGCAAGCAGGAAGCCTCCCTTAGCTAGAGTAAGAAGGCTTTATGAATAGGCTTCCCTTGATCAGATGGCCTATAGTAGACACCAACCACAAAGTTCCCTTTGTTACCTCTGTCTCTACTTCTTAGCCATAAGCTGTTGATCTGCTTGTGGCTATTCTTCAGAGACAGCTCTTCACAGCCTATTGTTTTCTTGACACAGAGGGCAATGCCTTCACCCCTCCTTCCTCACCTGTCCCTTCTCAACAGCCTGTAGCCATTGACAGCCACACTCCAGTCATGTGACTCATCCCACAAGGTTTCAGCAACCAGGTTGTAGCTTTCTAGCAGTGTAGTGGCTTCCAACTCCTGTTTGCCCATGCTGTGCTTTGGGGTAGAGGAACTTCAGCTGGGCTTTCAGTCATGTCCCTTAGAAAAATTCTTCCCAGTTCCTTTGAGTTATTTCACCAACGTTTCCCTGTTGGCTATTATCTTAGGAGTCCCTAGTACATCTCCATGCAGTTGCAGTGTCCCTAGCATGCCTCAGAGCAACAGGTTGAGGGGTTTTGCCAGCACCCCATCCCTTTACCCATGGTGTATCATCCCCCAGTTTATCACAGACAAGCCTAATACTATCTCCCCCCTTTTCAAGTCTAGTTTAAAGCTCTGTTAATGAGCACTGCAAGCTCCTGAGCAAAGACTCTCTTCCCCTTTTTGAAAGGTGAATCCCATCTGACACCAGAAATCCTGGTGCCACATAAGATATGCCATCACCAGAAGTCCCCAGAATGTGGTGGTGATACCATCCACAGAGCCACGTATTTATAGTCCAGGTTTATCTGTTTCTCCCAATGTCACTGCACACAAGGTTGAAGGAGAAAGAAAAAAATAACCTGCACTCCACACAGGATGGAAAAAAAACTCAGGTATATCTCAGAAAAAAAAAGCTGTTTGTGTAGTAAATTCTAATTCCACGATCAGCAGAGAAATGCCAGCTCCACCACAGTCTCTCCAGGAGCTGCAGAGGAGTCTCTACTCCAGTCCCTGAAGCATCCCCACCTCTCCTCCTTCTCTGACCTTGGTGTTAACAGGGCTGTTTCTCACACTTTTTCCCTCACTCCTCACACTCCTGTGTGATGTTTTGCCCTTTCTTAATTATATTTTCATAGAAGTGTTGCTGTTTGGCTAATGGACTCAGCTGGGTCCTGCAGTCCAACCATTGTGGAGCTGTCTGGAACCAGTTGAATCTGTGTCCTTTTCTCACAGAGGCCACCACTGCAGCCGACCTCTGTCAAAACTTGGACACTGACACCCCTTGCAGCAAAAAAATAACAGAATTTTTGCACAAAAGCCTGACTGAATAATACTTTCTTTTAGTAATGCAAGGTAGAAGGAAAGTCCAAAGCTCCAAATCCACAGGCATCCTTACAGCTTTCGCACTCTGCCATGAGCAAACACAGCCATACCTTCTGCTTTTGAAAAATATCAGCTACCACAAGATGGTAGCACAGATAGCATTAATCAAAAGCAGGTATGAAACGCCATATCTGTAATGAAAAGCATTTTATCAGGCATTGGTGCAGTTAATACCCAAAATTTTCTAGCACCCATTTTATAAGAGTTTACTGGATTAGCAGCACTCTTTTTCCTTACAGTCTTTGGACTTAGAACAACAGCAGAATGTTGTTTCCATAAATGCACCATAGGTGCAGTTATTTTCTTGTGTGTAGTTTTAAAACCAACATTTTTTATTATTATTATTAGGAAGTTGTGCTACTACTAAAAAGCCCATAATCATTCAAAGTATCTAGAACTATTAGAAAGCATCCTATATATCACTTGTCTGTTTTATGTCTGTGTACCGGGAGAGAGGGAAGTTTATTATTTGAAAAAATCACAGAGTGCATCCTGGGGAAATTTCAATTAAATACATAAATTCAGAGTAAGCTTACCAATCCCAATGGGAAATTTTGCAGAGTTGCTCCAGTTTAAAGTACATATTGTAAATGTATTGGCAATGGAGCTCCAGAGTCCCCAAAAGCCCTGGAAGTGTTGGTGTGTGACAGCAAAAAGCTTCATACAAGACTTTGGAGATTACCTTTAAAACCTTGCATAGTTGCCAGATGTAGTATAGATTTGTTAGTTCTTCTGACTGGTAATATAAATACTGTCCGTTCCTAGTTGCTAAGATCTCACCCTGTTGTAACAGTCCAACTAACTGTGGCTTGTGAAAACCCCCAATGTTTTCCTCTGTACCAAGGTAACGTTTTCTTAGAATGAGATTTAAAAAAATGTTACACTACATCACATCCCACTGTAGAATGCCAACAAACACCTTTTGCTCCTACTTTTCTGAGAAAGTGATTGATAACCTTTCAGAATATTTGTGCAATTCATACTGTGGATGACAGTATTTGACATAGGTGACAATGTTCATAGTGTGAATTATCATCCTAAATGTGCAGGACTCTTCTTAAGCACAGAAGGAGTTGATGGCTCTCAACCCACAATAAATGATAAGTCAGACATCATAAGGCAGCAGATGACACAGAATACAGAGAAAGCTTTTGGTGAGAAAGCCTATTATTTATAAGTTCCTGGTCTCTGCTCCATATTAAAACTACAAATTTCATCATCATAGTACCAGCAGCTCTTAACAGCTTCTACAGAGATCTCACCCAATATCTCTGAGTCTTTGCAATTAGATGAGAATTTCAATCTTCAGATAAGGCACAATAACACACGGTAAAAGAAGATGACTCCATGACATCTTCTCTTTTATCTTCTGGCAAATATGGGCAGCTGGAAGGATTTAAATAATTGATTGATATGAGGGGAAAAAAAAGTGTTTAAGAGAGAGTAACTAACATAAAATTTTAGATTTCCTAGGTTTCCAAGCACACAGATATAGGGAATGCAGGGAAACTGCCCAGATATGAAGGTATAAAGTCAGGAAGGCCAAGGTGCAGCTAGAGCTGAACTTGGCAAGGAATACAAAGAAAAACAAAAAGGGAAGCTGTGGGCAACCCAAGAGATTCCT
>NW_008598344.1:0-1971 GCF_000691845.1 Merops nubicus
CGACGGGACGTCTCTGGTAACCCTCCTCCCCCCAGAGAGCGAGGAGGAAGGGGATAAGGGAGAGAGGTTTAGCCATGAGAAAAGTAAGCCGGCGTTAATGAAAGTAGCACCACTGCCGCAGTGGAACGGGCACAATTCTACACGAACCCCGGATTGAGCCCCGCGCCTCCCCGACGGCAGGAGCCACCATCGCCCCGGGTGCTGCGCGGCGGGCCCTGGGGAGCACTCCCAGCCGGGACTCAGCGGCACAGGGCAACTGGTTACGGGAGCTGGAGTCTGGAGCTCGATTCAGGATCGGGAGGATCAAAGGCAGAATGGACAGAGGCCATTGGAGAAGCAGCAGAAAATAAAAAGCAAGGGAAGGGGCTTGACCCATATGAGCCTTCAGCTTTATGCTGAATATGACAGATATGGGATGGAACACCCCACTGGTCAATTTAGGTCTCATCAGCTCTTCCCTGCAGGTGTGGCCTTTACTTTCTGCACCCCTCCGTGTGGTGCACAGGATTTAGCAGTGACCTCAGTCTGCAATACCAATCCTGGGTGGTAACTCTAAACACAAAGCATTGCCACTACTAGCAGCAGACACTGTCTGCAAAAATATGCTGTTAACTTCAGAAAGTGCAGTTAGTTGGAAGAGCTTCAGCTGGAAAGGAAAATCACTGAACAGAATTAGTTCTACCCCAAACCAGGACACCGGTCCAACTCCAGCCACATAGCAATAGCCAAAAAAACCAGTGCCATTATTACAGGTGGAATCCTCCCTCTAGCTAATTGTGTTGGGGTCTTGCTGTCACTGGGAGCTCTGCCTGCAACAGTCAAGGAGCCCTTCCAATAGCTGGAAACTAAACAAAGCACATTCACTACAGAAATAAGCTCCCTATTCACTGCAAACAGAGCCAGCCTTTAGCTGTTAACTTTAGCAGTGAGACACCTGATGTTAATGCTAAGGGAGGGGCACCTCATGGCCATCTAATCGGTTCCCACCCAAGGCTGGCCAGACACTGGGTGAAAACAAATTGGGAGGGTCTTTCCTGCTTGGTTGTGGACATCGTCCATATGCCAAACCTCATTCAGGGCTAAGGGTTTAGACCACAGCACTTCACACACCAGGTAGAGAACCCAGGTCTGGGACAACTGCAAGGAGAATGGTAGGGAGCAGAACGAGCAAAGGTTTTCCATAGAGAACAAACTGGTGATTATAGGGAACTTCAGTGCTAGTAGTGTCTTCACCAACAGGGTGCAGTCCTACATAGCTTGAAGACAGCAGGCAGAGTCAGATCACAGAATGTTAGAGCCTGGAAGGGACCTCTGGAGATCATCAAGTCCAACCCCCCTCCCAGAGCAGGACCATCTAGTCTAGGGCAGGTCACACAGGAATGCATCCAGAGAGGCCTTAAAAGCATCCAAGGTAGAAGACTCCGCAACCTCCCTGGGGAGCCTGTTCCAGTGCTCTGTAACTGTCAGATGCTGGAAGCACCAAACCAGCCCAAATCACAAAAACCAGACACTGCAAGCAAAGACCTGGTGCCAGGGCAGTCCCCATTTCCTCACCCATCTCACCATGGCAGTTGTCTACTCCCTGCAAATGCAGATGCAGGTGGAGATAAGGGAGTTTCGTGCTGATTACATGGAACAATTGTCTGCCCACAGCCCCATCCCCACACTTTACACATCAGTAACAGAAAAAAAGGTATAAATGTCATCCCTTTTGGACCCAGTTGGTGGGAGGAGAATTCAGCACCAAGTCGTAGGGACTGACCATGGGTTTGTTCTCCTCACCCTCCCCAGCAGGGACACCTTTGGGGAAGATTTGTGGCCCTGCCAAGTGATTTTCCCCGGGAGATTATTATTATTGTAATTGCATTTTTAGAGCTCTATAGCTGTTCTGCAGCTCAGTGTATTTATCACTGGCAATCACACAAAATCTGTGTGTTGGGTGTAAATAAACCGTGCTGTTTGTGAATCTGA
>NW_008598345.1:0-1351 GCF_000691845.1 Merops nubicus
CTCCAGGTACGCAACGCCCCCTTCCGCTTCGGGCACGGCCGCTTCCGGGTTAGCTGCGCCCACTTCCGGGTCAGACACGCCCGCTTCCGGGTCAGCCGCGTTCACTTCCGGGTTAGCCACGCCCGCTTCCGGGTTAGCCGCGCCCACTTCCGGGTCACACACGCCCACTTCCGGTTCAGACACGCTCATTTCTGGGTTAGCCGCGCCCAATTCCGTTTAGGACACGCCCACTCCCGGTTCAGACACACCCACTTCCTGTTCAGATACACCCACTTCCTGTTCTGACATGCCCGCTTCCGGTTTAGACACGCCCACTTCCGGTTCAGACGCACCCACTCCCTGTTTAGACATGCCCACTTCCTGTTCTGACATGCCTACTTCCTGTTCTGACATGCCCACTTCCGGGTTAGCCGCGCTCACTTCCGGTTCAGACATGCCCACTTCCTGTTCAGACATGCTCACTTCCTGTTATGACACGCTCACTTCCTGTTCAGACACGCCCACTTCCTGTTCAGATATGCCCACTTCCTCTTCAGACACCCTCACTTCCCGTTCAGACACGCCCACTTCCTGTTTAGACTCGCCCGCTTCATGTTCAGACACGCCCATTTCCTGTTGAACGCCCACTTCCGGTTTAAGCCACACCCACTAACGTGTTTGCCACAGCCACTCCGGTTCAGACACGCACGCTTCCTGTTCAAGCACACCCACTTCCCGTTCCGACATGCCCACTTCCTGTTTAGACTCACCCACTTCCTGTTCAGACACACCCCTTTGCTGTTCTGACAAGCCCGCTTCCTGTTCAGACACGCCCGCTTCCGGTTTACGCCACGCCCACTTCCGGGTTGGCCACCTCCACTTCCGGTTTAAGCCACACCCGCTTCCTGCTCAAACACGGCCACTTCTGGTTCAGACACGCCCACTTCCCACTCAGACACACCCATTTCCTGTTCAGACACTCCCACTTCCTGTTCAGACACTCCCACTTCCGGTTCAGACACGCTCACTTCCTTCACACACGCCCACTTCCGGTTTAAGCCATGCCCACTTCCTGATCAGACACGCCCACTTCCGGTTGAGACACGCCATTTCCTGTTCACACACGCCCACTTCCGGTTGAAACGCGCCCACTTCCGCGTTGACCACGCCCACCTCCATCTCAGACACGCCCACTTCCGGTTCAGACACGCCCACTTCCCATTCAGACACACACGCTTCCTGTTCAGACACGCCCACTTCCCGTTCCGACACGCCCACTTCCGGTTCAGACACTCACTTCCGGGTTGGCACGCCCACTTCCGGTCCTGGGCCTTTAAATCGGCCACGCCCCCTCCCCACAGGCCAAGACCCA
>NW_008598346.1:0-284 GCF_000691845.1 Merops nubicus
AAAAAGGGTGACCCAGGCAACTACAGGACAGTCAGTCTCATGTTTGTGCCTGGCAAGATCATGGGGAAGATTGTCCTGAATGCTCTGCTAAGGCACATGGAAAACAAGGAGGAGATTGGTGGCAACCATCAGGGCTTCATAAGGGCAAATTGTACTTGGTGAATTTGGTGGCTTTTTACCATGGAGTTACACCATTAGTGGATAAAGGGAAAGCAACCAACATATCTACCTGGACTTGTGCAAAGCCTTTGACACTGTCCACATGACTGTTCTCCCCATTAGAA
>NW_008598346.1:306-14347 GCF_000691845.1 Merops nubicus
CGGCGGCACTCAAAAAGTTACAGTCAGTGGCTCGATGTCCAAGTGGAGAGCAGTGACAAGCAGTGTCCCTCAGGGGTTGGTACTGGGACCAGTGCTGTTTAATATCTTTGTCACTGACATGGGCAGTGGGATCGAGTGCACCCTCAGAACACTTGTGGACAACACCAAGCTGTGCAGTGCAGTCAACATGATGGAAGGAAGGGCTGCCATCCAGACAGACCTTCACAGGCTCAAGAGGCAGACCCAGGCCAACCTCATGCAGTTCAACAAACCCTCTGGGTTGGGGCAATCCCAAGCACCAATACAGGCTGGGTGGAGTATGTATTGAGAATAGTCCTGAGGAGAAAGACTTCGAGGTGCCGGTTGATGAAAAGCTCAACATAAGCCACCAATGTGTGAATGCAGCCCAGAATGCCAACCATATCCTGGGCTGCATCAAAAGATTCTACCACTCTTCTTCACTCTTCTTAGTCCCCACCTGGAGTACTGTGTTCAGCTCTGGAGCCCTCATCACAAGAAGGGCATGGACCTGTTGGAGCAGGTCTAGAGGAGGGCCACAACGATGATCAGAGGACACCTACAAGGCCAGGCTGAGACAGTTGGGGTTGTTCAGGCTGGAGAAGAGAAGGCTTCATACAGCCTTTCAGTATTGGAAGTGGGCCTGCAAGAAAGCTGGAGAAGGACTTTGTACAAAGCCTTGTAGTGACAGGACAATGAGTAATGGCTTCAAACCAGCAGAGGAGAAGACAGTATATTTAGATTAGATGTAAGGAAGAAGTTCTTCCCTCTGAGGGCTGTAAGACACTGGAACAAGTCGCCCACAGAATTTATGAGTGCATCATCATGGAATCATAGAATGACTGAGGTTGGACAGGACCCTAGAGATCACCTAATCCAACCTCCCTGCCATGGGTAGGGATGCCTCTCAACTAGACTAGGTTGCTCAAGGCCTCATCCAACCTGGCCTTGAACACCTCCAGCTAGAGGCATCCACAGCCTCTCTGGCAATCTGTTCCAGAGTCTTGTCACTCTCGTACTGAAGAACTTCTTCAGATCCAGTCTAAATCTACTCACTACTAGTTAAAAATAATTTTCCCTTCTCCTGTCGTTGCCCACTCTTGTGAAAAGTCCCTCTCCAGCCTTCTTGTGGCTTTCCTTCAGGTATTGGAAGGCAGTTATAAGTCCTCCCGGAGTCTTTTCTTCTCCAGGCTGAAAAATCCCAGTGCCCTCAGCCTATCCTCATACCAGAGATGCTCCAGCCCCTGGATCAACTTTGTGTCTCTCCTCTGGACTTGTTCCAACAGACCTATGTCACTTTTATGGTGGGGAAACCAGAACCGGACGCAGTGCTTGAGGTGGGGTCTCACAAGAGTAAAGGGGGAAAATCAGCTCCCTTGTTCTGCTGGCCGCATCCGTCTTGATGCATCCCAGGATCTGGTTGGCCTCCTGGGCTGCATGAGCACACGGCCAGCTCACGTTGAGCTTCTCGTCAATCAACACCCCCAAGTCCTTCTCTTCAGGGCTGCTCTCAACCAGCCTGGGATTGGCCTCACCCAGGTGCAGGACCTTGTACTTTGCCTTGTTGAACCTCATGCAGTTTCCATTGGGCCATTTCTCAAGCCAGAGTCCCTCTCGATGGCCTCCTCTCAGATGAGTCCACTGCACCACACAACTTAGTGTCATCAGCAGACTTGCTGAGAGTGCACTCAATGCCACCGTCCATGTTGCTGACAAAGATGTTGAACAGCATTGGACCCAGAACAGATACCTGAAGAACTCCACTTGTCACTGGTCTCCACCTGGACTTTGATCCATTGATCACAGCTCTTTGAGGGCAAGCTTCTACCCAGTTCCTTACCTTGAACCTTCTTTTTAAGCTACAGAGATCTGTAAGAATTGGTGATGGAGCAATAGGATCTCAATTCTGTGCAGGAACAGGAGAAAGGGAGCACACACATAGGCAGAACAGCATGGGAAAATAAAAATGAAAAGTTCTGCAGCAAACCAACCAGAGGAAGATCAAGAACACCTGGGTATGGTCAATTTTGAGCCTAAAACAATTACCTTGTTGTTCTCCACACTTTTGACAGGGTCTGTGATAACTGACAATGCTGAAGTCAGAATAGCTTAGCCGAAATCAGTTGACTTGGGCTGACTGATACCACATGCGAGTCTAAGTTACTGTTATACAGAAAAGGGAGATTAATCAAGGAAGCCATTCATCTGAGTTACTCTGTATTGACATTGTGAAGTAAGGAAGTAGCCCCACAACTCCCCTGGCTACAGCAGAGCTTTCCAAACACTTCTGGCATATAGTATAATAATTAATATAATCCTGAGAAGCATAAAATAAAGACATTCTACTTCCTAAACATCAACACACTTTAAGAAATTGAATAAAATTCAAGAACTAATTAATCTATTTCTACCTACTTTTCAAAGCTATTAAAACATGTATTGTTAATACATTTTGTGCTTGAACACCAAGATAGCCAGGACTTTTTCCTAAGTAAGAATGTAAAAATCTGACTAACATTCCAAAATATGTTTTCTATCATTATGGAAAGAAATTCTTGTTTGTCCATCTTAAATGTTTTTATGAAGAAATATTTGGAAGACTGGCACCGTGCACTTTGTTTCAAAATCAAGAATGAAATTATATGTTTCTAGGGAGTTGAGACACATTTTCTATTTTGAATAAACAATTTTTTTTCTGTTTAACAGAGTTCTTGGTTAATGTTACCTTTAAACTATAAAGTCTTCACATAAATTACTCTGTTATTTTAAAAGACAATGAAAATACTAATTGAATAGTGCGTAAGCTCTGTACTTGGAGTAGAGCAAGACCAGAAGCCCAGAGAAATTTGTTGTTTGCCACTAAATACATGAAAACTTTATCTGTATAACAGAAAACTGGTGCTTACTCCATCTGGCTTAAGTAGGTACTTACGTCCAGTCTGAAAACTGTGAGTCTTGGCATTTAATGAATAAACAATAAATCTAGCATTTGTCTGTTTAGTATCCATCATTGGGAAGAACTAAAACGCAATACGACAACTCTTTCCAGTCATGAGGTCGGTTCCTTTCTCATGACTTTCGTTTCAGAATTGTGTAATATGCTACAAAGATTACCTTGACTGCCTCATGTACACGTACAGTTCTGTTGACATTGCACAGAGGATTGAGTTATTTCACTCTTTATAGTACACAAAAGTCTGTATTGCGGTGTACTCTTTTGAGGTTTGGGGGGAAAAGGAGGGCCACATTCGGGACAGCTGGGAATTGTACAGTTGATGCTACATTGCCGTTTCTCATCTACTTTCCTTGGCAAATTCTACAATTTAAAGCATGTTAAACGTCCCTGGATCACACTGTCTCCTTTTGCCTGTAATAATGTTGCATGAAGATCAAACTGTTTTTCCTCACCTTTCAATGAACTTTTACTCATGATCTAATCTAAGACTAAAAATCACCACATGGATTTTCCTAGGAAAATCAAAAGTAAAAGAAAAGATAATGAAATGAAGCCATCATCTACATAGATGTACTTTCAACAATTTAAATATAAACCTATAATTCTAAAAAAATGTTGACATAATACATTCATGCCTGTAAAACAATTAAAAATTTTCCTCAGATGAAAAGCACAAAGTTCTCCCTAGTATTTGAATGCTCTTCCATGGATCAGCTTACAGATGATGATGTTTTTATGGAAAGGAGCTATATTAATCTGGAAAATTAATTATTAAATTGATATAATAACTGGTAGAACAACAGGAAAAGAATGACCTTAGCTTTTGCTGAACAATTGTATATGGAAAAAACTACACATATGAAGTGTTTCAATTCCTGAAGAAATTTCTAATGACAATACACAGAGTTGAAAAGTCCACAACAGCCGTTCCACAAAATGCCAGAAGAGACAGCTAAGCTCTCTACTTCATTTTGCTTATTACCATATTAAGACTGCAAATTGCTTACCTCCTGTGTACTTACAATTAATACACTACTTTATTTTCAAGTTTCATCCAAGCTTCTTCATAACAGAAAAGTGGATGACTGATACTTGAGTTAGTTTAATCTCATCTCATTTACAATTAATTCCATGAACAAATTCAGAGATAGCCATTCTATTGCACCCAAGGTTCAACCAAAAGAGAAAGCTTTTTTTGGGAAAATAATATATCCATTTTATTTGTAAAATCCAGACAGAAGCCTATCCTGTTTTAGATAAACCAGAAGTACTCCAGATTTGATTTTCATCTTAGATCAGCACATGAAGACTTTTTGTCACATTGCTTTCTCTTTCAGCTGGAAGGAAACATTTTTACACTTATAAGAGAAAAACAAACACCTCTGCGCACCAAACACCCATGAAATTCACCCAAGAGCAAGGTATCCACCCCACAGACACATTGACATAAACTTGAGATGATCCAGCAGTAAAATAAAAAGACTAGCAAGAAGTGAGGGAATAGAATTTACATAAGAATTCTCCTCAATTTTTTGCCACTGAAATCAAACAGGGAAAAAAAAAATGTACTTCTTCTTTACCTAAGAGGGAGCACAAGCATGACAACAGTTAATACTCCACTACTATCATCCTAATCTTACTGAAACAACTTAGGTTCTCAATACTTGTATCTACATATAGAACTGTTAAAGACTTATATTAGCCAAATGCAATTCTTTTTGCTCTTTTCCACCAGACCTTTGCACTGAAAACCTGTCTTCCCATAAGGGTGTAAAATACATTAATGATAGAAAAACTCAGTGTAGTTAGCACTCATTTTAATTGAGGATGTCAGAAGGTACCTTGCACAATAGTTCATATCCTTTATTCATCTGAATTTACGCATTTCATGAACATTCTATCATTATATTACACTATATTCTTATGAAAACTTGTTTTAAACATCATAGACATACTCCCACTGAAGAAGAATCCACTGCGTAGAAAAAGAATCATAAACACATTTGTTTGGAACACATTGTTCTGAATTACAAATATTAAAACAATTTTGCATGAAATTGCCAATGAGAGTAAAAAGGAAGAAGTTTGCTCTATGAATGAGATGGAAATATTGTACTTAAACATTTTATTTTGCTGGAAGCACACACAAATCTAACAAAGTGTTATTGGCATTTGAGATGTATTTTGCATTTTAGCTAGTTACAACTATCCATCATCAATGCTGTTGTCATCTGTTAGCTTCACATCTCTATTTATGCAACACTTATTTTATGAAGTGGTTTATACGCACAGTCTACACGTAATCTCTTATGTTTATTTACTTACCAACAGTATCACATGGTTCATCTTTATGTACACAGAAATCCTTCCTAGAATTGGGGGAAAAGAAAAGTGTTAAGCAAGCCAAGCTGTCAGACTGGTAACGACTGTGTGACCTATTTACAAATATTTTGTATGGCTCAGTGAATAAGTACAGAACACCATTATCTCAACAAAGAGCATGGGGAAGTAAAGCCACGATTACCTAAGAACATTTAAACGTCAGTTTACTCTCAGAATAGTCTTAGGAGTAGTCAAGTGACAAAACATGTCCTGTATATTTAAATTGCATTGTACCTAAATTCTGTTTTTTTCCTATACATGAGTATCTTGAAATGTAACGAGTCTGAACTTAGTCTTTCTTTCATGTGAAATGAAAAGATCTTTAGTGCTTAATATCAGGTCCAAATGCAGCACTGAATCCAGTATTTACATCAGAGATAGAGTTAAGAAGTTTTGGTGCTAAAAAGTGAATGGTTAAAATGATTAATAGGAATACATTCTGGTGAAGCATTTTTGCGAGGGCACCCCATTCTTGTAGTGGAAGCCTGATAAACTAACTCTCTGGGAGAAGACTGTCCTATCTCCAACACAGATTTTAGTCCTATATTATAGCTCTATAAATAAGACTGCTCAATAGCATGAAGTGAAATAAATATTTGATCACTGTGTTAAATGACATCTGCTTGGTATTCATTTTAATTTCAAAGCTATTTTACCTGTTCTTAAAACAGATTAAAGACACATAACAAACTTACCAAAAGAGCAAAAGGAAAAGCTGTTTTTTACTGAAGTGTTTATAACTCCTGCTAATTTTTTATTTTAAATATGAACAGAGCTGCTGAGGTAAGCATGAACTGGACAGGAGGTGTGGGAACTGAAGAGAAACAAAAACAAAAAAAACCCACAAGTATAGCGTCTAAGCTAAATACAATCTAGTTAACTGAACTTCAGTCTGATATACTCAAAGAAATAATTTTATGTTCTTTAGCTGTCTCACAGAGTAATTTTGAGAAGGATCATATGGGCCAAAGATTTAATTTTTATATTCTGTCTATGAAGCTACACAGATATACACATAGATTGATCATGATAAAGATACACACATATAGAACCACATATTTTCCAGGAACTGTTTGGTGCTTGAGAAGAGAAAGTAAACTAGAGATATCACTTTCACAAATGTAACTACTCCAAGAGCTCTTTATTTGTTTCCCACAGATTATTCCCACACAGTGATTTAGACCCAAAAGCAATCTCAAGAGGCTGGTAAATTTCTGACACTTGTTTAAGGCCACACAGCGAGAGACATTTGGTTTTATAGCTTTTGATTCTCCAGTCACCACTGCCAGATAATGACAGAGTAGAAAAGCAAAGCAACAGCACTAGAAACAAGTCTTGCAAATAAACTGATAAAGAAACTCTGGGAATCCGCTTAAAAGAGCCTGGGAAATTGAGCCAAAGATGGTGAACAAGAAACTCTAATTGGACACAGAAGAAGTTCTTTTATTTTTTCAAACCTGCAACAAATTGCATTAATGCACTGGGTTGTAATACAATTCTTTGTTTTGCACTATGTGACACAAGGGACTTATTGTCTTCTTAAGCAACCTGACAGAATGATTAGAAATATGGGACTTGTGGTGAAGCAAAAGAACATGTGTAAAGACAATCTAAGGACATAGGCTGTGTTCTGCACACACTCATACAACTCCCATAAATATAAACTGATGTAACAAGTGAAAAAAAAAGGACCATACCTTCAAACGTGACAGAATACCATCTGACCTTTTAAAACTGCCAATATTGAAGAGATTTCTGCCTATGTTCTAAATAATAGCTTTGTTCTTGCACACTTAAGGAGCTGTTTTTGTTTTGTTTTCCTTCTTGCCCAACTTTGACTACGGTTATGCTATACATCAAGAGTGTCATTATGAGATTTGGGGGAAATAGTACTGCTATGATTTGGCAAGAGTTAAATACAAAAACCATTCTTAGCTCCTGATTTACATTGAAAGAATGTAATACCTTCTTTAATTTCCAAGAATATTAATGCATTACATATATTTGAGACTAGGCTGCTGAGTAAAGATTTACAGGCCTAGCTAGATCTACCAATGACTTTCACAGAAATACTTCTCTAACTCCCACAAGGTAACTTAAATACTCCCTCATATTATAACTACATTCCTATGTGTCTATTAACACATACACATGTATATACACATACCTCTACACTTTATACATACATGGAATTGGCATACTGAAACTACACAAAAGAGAGGATATAACCTCTTCCAAGTAGGAAGAGGTATAAAACAGAGCAATAAAGTGCACTACAAAGCCCTCAGAAAAGCCACTGTGATTGATTGTCTTTGTTATTTTCCTTCCTTCTCTTAGCAAAAGAGAGCAGAGACATTAGCATTACTGTTAATGCATATAGAAGCTTCTGTGGCACAAGTTAGTAACTGAGTTGAACACTGAAAGCAATAATCTGGTTAAAGCACACTAAAGTCCCTTTCTAATCAGTAGCCAGCACATGATTTGTGTTACTCTAAATGGTTATTTTGCATGCACATGGAAGTAAAAACAGGTCCTTATTTCAATATGAGAAAAGAGGAGCTTTCATGAGACTGATTTCTGAGCTTGAACAAGTTGACTAACCCTAGAAAAGATTTCTAAGCAAGAATGGATGACTACTAATCCATTGTTTCAGAAAAGTATAGTTAGCAGATTTTTAATCAACTACTTATAGCATCATAAAGGGTCTTCACATCAAAACTATCCAATTGCTAAAAAAGAAAGTACCTCACTACCTTCTTTTTGTTAAAATAAATCCTGATGTGTAAATGGGATGTACAACAGAAGACATCAAGAACAGCAGAGGAAGACTAATGAAGAATCCAGACTTACTTTTTATGAATAGTTTGCACCAATTTGTCATTTTAGATAAATTTAACACTTGTGTGAGGCATACTAGTCAAAAGACCTATTCCTTGCCCAAGGGTTTATAATTGTCTTCCATACGCTAGGTTGGAGAAAAGAACATCCAGAAGAGAACAGTCTACCAAACCTTAATTCTGGCTTTCTCCCTACTTTAAATTTCTTAACCTATCTAGTGTTCATAATTTTGAAAAAAAAAAGTAGATCAGGCCTGAAACTGCAGTCTAAGTCCTGCTGTTGTCATTGATTCTAGGACTTACAAGCCGAGGCTTATTGCCCAACCAACACACTTTCTCAGGTCATAAAATTGTTATATGAATAGTTGCAATTAATGTCCCCTGTGGCAAACAACATTATTACCACAGTGCAAATGCCTTCATTTGCATCATGCTAAAGTGAATAATGACAACACTGAAGGTGTTCTTGTCTCTTAATGTAATAGGACATTCTGAAATTATACCCACATACAAACTAAGTACATACATACTAACTAATAAATGCAGTTTAAAAAATAATTAAATTGAAATAAATTTTTAAATTAGTGAACCATAAGATAAAATACACCTTACTATTCAGTTGGGAATTTAAACAAATGGATGATGTTACTATGGTAAATGCTAGTATTTTGAGGATAAACCTCAAATGCACTGGTATGGACTCAGCAGTGTATTTTAGCAAATCAAGAAATACTATATTTAAATATTTTAAATAGTTAACAGATTATTTAGGCTCTGTAAAGCTGAATGGAGATTAAAAGGATAATATAAATAGGCCTTCTTCTAAAGTTCATGTTTCAGCTAAACTGAAAAATAACAGCTTAGAAGTGTGACAAGTGAATTAATAACTGAATATGTAGCTAACATCTTGCCTCTGTTTCACTGGGATAGAATCATAGGCCAGCAATGGTGTATAGGCCATACGTAGCTCTGTGTCAGCTAAGACCTTACGCAGAGAGGGGCAAAATCCAGGGCAGCTGACCTGAGCTGGCTCAGAGGTGCACCCCATACCATAAAGATCATGATCATTATAAAGGGGGAAGTTTGGTGAGGATAGGGTTCTCTTCCAACCCTGGAGGGGCTTGCTTATAATTTTGCTTGCAAGGACTGCCTTCCTGTTTGTTGTGACTACTGTACACTCTCTGGGCTGAGTGTACAAAATTTGTGCACTTTATATTTGCATTATATTAATATAAGTTCTGCTGTTTCATGAAATCCATTTTCATTTCAACACAGGAGCCTCCTATCCTTTTACTGATCCCTCTTCTCAGCTGAGGATGGCTCATCAGGTGACAAAACAACCACTATAACTTAGCTCTGTATACAAGCTCAATGTAGACACAACTCAAAACAGATACAGAAATGCTGGGAAGCCCTGGAAGGTGTTTTTGAGTAGAATCCAACAGAATCTACTTGACATTAGCATTAAACCAGGATCCAGAAGAAAATAAGAGAGCACTGCTGGTAAAGGTTGAAAATTAAATGAGTTCTGGGAGAACACAAATAAGAATGAAGACAAATAGATTTTTAAAGATGATGCGTCTGGTAATCATTATTTTAATGTAGCCAAAACTGGGCCCCTAAACTTGATCAGACAAAGCAACAAGATGGCAACAAAAAGAAATGAGCATTTGAAAACAGGCAGTAGGAGTGAACAGTGTCCTTGGATAAATATGCAGGAAAAATATCAGACATGGCACCAGTACAACTGCACACACACTACTCTGTCAAATTTGGTCACTTATGCTTAAAAAAACATTTTCAAAAATAGGAAAAGGTGTGGAAAGAGCTACGAGAATGATTACATGTCTGAGAAACAAGTTTAAAAGCCTAAGTTGATCGAAGAGAAAGATGAGTTGTGACTTCAGCACAGCCTGCAAGTATTTACATAGGCAGAAGCTTTCTAACAGCTCTTCAGAAGTCAAGTGTACAAAGCAATCCATGGCTGCAAGATGAAGTAACAAAAATTAGATAGAAACAATTAGATACAACTGTCCATTCTGAAAGTAACTGTGTCAATGGTCTACTTCAGAACACAGTTAATCTTACTTTCTTTTCAACATTGGTCTCAAGATTGTTTTAGCTTTCTTATTCTACAGAAACATAAAATGGAAAAATAACTGACCTAATTTAATATTACATACTTGCACTAGATGACCAGACATCTAAAATTCAGTTTAGATCCATGTAACACTATGTATCATGTCTGTACAAGTGAACAGAACATAAGTAGCTTGAGTACTAAAACTCAAAACAACAAGCTGATAGAAGTAGGTACATTCATGCAAATTTTTCTCATGTTTTATTAGGAGCATTATCATTTTACACACTGAAACACCTTGAACTTAGAGAAGAAAAAAACAAAGCAAAACAAAAACCCCATTATGTAATGCCTGAGAATTCCTGGGACTTTTAAAATACCCAAGATAAAAAAATATGTCTTAAAATTAAAGTGCTAATTATGGGAGATTTTTTTAATTTATTTTTTTTCTTAAAAGAAAACCTCCTTTCATGTTAAAATACGCGCTTTTCACATTTCCATGTTTCCTTTAGCATCTACAATCCTATTAGTAAATAATTAACAGTAAGGACACATGCGATGTTCAACAATGTTCAACTGCCAAATACTGCAACCTTCTTGTGTGACTCTGTAGTGTTAGCTTCTATGAACAGGTCATTCACAGTCTTTCACCTCTGACTTTCTTGAGGTGTTTTGTTTTAAGCCATTATCATCAGAGAGGTACTAAAAGACAAAGTCAGAAAAAGACCTGTTCCTCTTGTGTGAGTTTCAAGGTAATCACAATGCGTAAGAAATTCTTGTCCAAGCTTTCTGGAGAGTTCTGGAGGGTTGGGAAGACTCAAAATGAAACCAAATTAAATGGACACAAATTGCACCAGGGGAGGTTTTGACTGGATATTAGGAAGAATTTCTTTACTGAAAGAGTAGTGAGGCATTGCAACAGGCTGCCCAGGGAGGGAGTGGAGTCATTGGAGTCACCATCCCTGGAGGTATTAAAAAATGTGTAGATGTGGCACTTGGGGACATGGTTTAATGCTCATGGCAGTGTTGGGTGATGGCTGGACTTGATGATCTTAGAGGTCTTTTCCAACCTTAACGATTCTATGATTCTAGAAATATTTATCAAATCTAAGTGCTCTTTAAACCACGGTCTACTTTTATAGAATGAGACACTTTCTTACAGTGAAAATGTCTCCCAGCACTATTTCAATTGCATCACCCATAGTGAAATGATTTCAAATACTGCAGATCAATATGAATAAACAGCAGATGTACACTGCAAACATGGAATAACACTGTCTGATGGCTAATAGGATAATTTACTTTCTATGACAAACACATGTGAAAATGGCAATTCTGAGAAAGAGAATCAGAACACAAATTTTATTTTATTATTTTCACATTTACATGTTTTTTCTTAAACCCACTGTGATGCAGATTGACCTATGCACTGTAAAAGCAGCATGATGTGTAGCTGCTAAGTGAAAGTAGATTCTGCCTCATTCTTGTAACTTTTAATTTTTTAAATGCATATCGAAGCCTTTGTTACCTTGTTTGCAATAGGGACAATATAAGAACTTATGCATTGTTATAGAGCAACTGTGGATGCAATGCCATGCACCTCTTCCTGCCTTACTTTCAGTTACCTCATTAAGGTCAGACAACCTATGCAGAGAGCAATTAATAATATCTCAGTGGCCCCCAAAATCAGGGCTTATCTGTGTGCACTCACACTATGTAACTTAAAAGGCAAGGAGGATGTTGATGTGCCATGGTGTAATTTTTCCTCAGAGGAAAGTACTCCTGACATATATTTATCTAAATTAGTAGTGCTAATTTACATCTGTGAAACAGATAGTTTTATCAAGACAGTCCTTAAACCAATTTCTGTCTTAATTCTCACATTCTCCTTATATCTAACCTCGCTGGGGTTCTTTTCTAAATACACCATTTAAACTTTTTCTTTCTGTCTTCCTTTTACTTTATGGCACTGTATTTAAACAGGACTTTACTTCATCAGAGTAAGCCAATTTAAAGGGAAACTAAATAAAAACCAGAACTATAGTAAATCAGATTATAGTAGAGTGAAGTTAACAAACTGGTAGCAGCTTCATACACATTATTACAGCCTACTTCAGCAGCAGAGAAAAATGAGGGGAGAAGCCAGTTTTTCTTTTCGCTTTACCTAACAAATGCAAAAATAAGTCTTGAAAAATACTTTTTTCATTAAAAGACTATGACAACTCTTTGACTCTTGAACAGTAATCTCTATTACATACATATTTTGGTCTTCGTAGTTAGGCATTAAAAAAATGAATTCTGCAGAATACTCAGTATTTCATTTCTAACTTGGTTGCTAGACACAACTGGTATGTGAAAGGCACAGGAAAGAGTTTTCAAAGCCCTCTTGCTGTTCTTTTACCATAGGAGAAAAAAAAAAAAAAGGAGGTATGGGTATGTTTTAGGAGGTCTGCCACAGAATGTTAGATAACCAAAATTTTATATTTTTACTTGAAAAATACCAAGTGGTTGGTGTTCATCTGGCTAAACAAAATTATTTCTCTCAATAAAGCAAGTCTGCTGCCCAAAGTTGTTTTGAAGGTGTGACAAAGAAGATTGTTCTGTGTTTGCAAAGCAGAATAAGATTCTGAATTAACAAAACACGCAAGTGGAGCCACACATTGGGTTAGCTATACCATACTTCTGATGATGTGCAGAGGGAGCCTGGATTGGCAAAATATTCCCACAGTCAGCAAACCACAGTGGTGCAATTTATTAGCAGCTAAAGCAGCTCTGAGATGGGAGGCAGTATAGTCCAGAGAATAATACCACTGAAAAAAATCACTACTTCCACCACTTACTATCTGACATCCAACCAGTCGCTTCCCTTCTCTACTTCAATTTTCTTAAGACTGGTCAGAAATTGACTCAAAAAAACATAATAAAAGATAAAAATATAAAAGATAAAAAATATAAGATAAAAAAATAAGATAAAAAATAGTCAGCAATGTCATTCCAAATATAATTACTAAAAAGCACATCAGAAAACCATATCTAAACATATGATAAGACTTTCCAAAAGCTTTTTCACCATTTAGAAATTCTGCACAAAATTTAAAAAGTTCTGTGGCCAAATGCACCAGCTGTTAGTCATCTCCAGACCACTGCCTCTGGACTGCTAAAGTAATGCCTTACTTGTATCAGTTTAGAACTCATCTGCCTCTTCCCATAAATGCCGGTTAAAGTGAAGATGAAAAAAGGAGAGGAAAGATGTGTTACATGATTTATTTCATAGTATCTTACTGCTTTGTGAGATACACCTCACAAGCTAAAGAATGTGGTCCTAGACTCACTCTCCTGGCAGATGCATGCTTGAAGGGTTTGATGCTCCCTCATGCTGCTGCTCAACAACCTATATTTATAGCATCCAAGCAGGATGCAGTTGCTCAATTATCCTTGATTAATTATAAGGTACAACTAGATGTAAGAAGTTCTATTCCCCTTTACTTATGCTCATCAAACCAATGCCATGTATGATACTCAAACATGCTTTATGTCTTGGCCTAAGTTCACTCTTCCCGACTGCTCACATCTTTCCTTCTCCATCTAGACTCTTCTGCCATCCACACACTCACTTCTATTAAAATCAGTTTTGGGTCTTAATCTAAAATATTTCTTCCTAGTCTGTCATCCCAAGTATGTTTTCTGATCAGCTACTGGAAAATTGTAACAGAGAACATTATTTCTCATGTTTTCCATGGTAGTTGTAAAGAGAATGCAGTTAATGAC
>NW_008598347.1:0-65708 GCF_000691845.1 Merops nubicus
GTGGCCAGGAGGCGCATGGCCCGCGGGGCGCCGGGTCCCGTCCCGTCCCTCTCTGCCGAGCTGCCTCCCGCCTCTCCTCCCCGCCTGGTCCTCTCTTCTCCCCTTGCCTTTCATCTCCTCCCCTTTCTCCTCCTTTTTTTCCGCTTTCTTTCTTCCCTCCCTACTTTTTTTTTTTTTTTTTGCTCATCCCACCGTCCTGCCCCCTTGCAACTCTCCTCCTCTTTTTCTCGCCTTCTTTCCCTTTCTTTTCTCCCCACCGTGCTCAAAGCCTGTGCGGTTGCACTAGGGCTAGATAGAGCTGCTCTGTATGTGGTATGACAGGTTGTGCCTGATTCCAGCGTTCCCTTTGCGTGAATTGTGGATGATAAAAACACGTTAGCACTCTCGGTTCCCTGGATAGGGCAATTAGTACTGATTTAGCTACTCCACCCCTCTCCTAGTAATCACTTAGGCAGGATAATACATGTCTAAGCATTGCAGACAATTTAGCATGTGCTTCATGTGAGCCTTATGAGACTGAGGACTGCCTTTAATATCATGCAATTTGTTTACTTCAGGGATAGACTTTTGTGTCTGTACAGCAAAGACTTCTCCCACGAGAACAACGGGTCTGGTTTACGCACAGAACAATCAACAGACCTGAGGAAAATAGAGTTGTTAAAAGTTGTACTGCCGAGGGAGCTAATTAAGATTTGTAGCTTCAACCCTACTCCTTCATCACAGCAGAGGGAAATCCCATCAAGGAGACAAGCTAATTCAAAAAGAAACAGACAAACTCAGAAAAAAAAACCCTATACCAGCAATAATTTAATTTGATGGTCCTGATGGAAGCTCTGTGTCAGGAAGTCCTTGGACTGTTGATTGAGAGAGAAACCAGGGATGACTGATTTTGCATACTCTTTTCCCAAAGCATTTGCTGCTTGCAATTGTTGGAGAAAAGATACTAGGCTGGATGGAAGTTTCAGGCCTTCTCATATAATCCCACTAGGCTTAGTCATGCCTCGCTCTGTGTCTCTCGTAAATTCCTTCAGTCTACTAATCTTTAAATGGTGCGTACAAAATAGTGATGTCAAGCTGTCAGTAAGGACTGCCTAAGTCTCATGTAAGTGCCTGGACCCTACAGAGCTTAGAGATGCACTATGAGTATCAGTATTGTGTTTGTCATTGTTTATCAACTGTCACAATTACCAACAGCACTAGCAGTTCCTTTAATTGCAACAAGAACCCTAATGAGTTTTAAGACAGAGCTAGATTGACTAAGAATTGGTGAGAAGGCTTCATATGACGTGTTTACCTGTGACAGTAGATAGAAGAAGAGTCAGAAGGCACATCTGGGCTTCTCCAGTCTTGTGTACCTGGCAGCTTTCTGCAAATGTATTCTTTCCATTTTGCAGCTTGTGATCTCTGTACCCTTGACAATTCTCTGTGTGTTGTGGGTTCCCTCTTTAGTGTAGAATTATTTAGTTCATTTCTCCCACACTGAAAATTTTTCATTAATATAAGAACATGGAAAGCACTCGTTCTTAAAGGGACACTTCTTTTACATTTCAGAAGGTACATTTAAAAATGGTATAGGCTGAAAGTCTTTTATAGTTGTCATTGGATAAATAAGCTCAGGTGATGCTTCCCTACCACGTTTTGTGGTTGGTTGTTTGCTTGTGGTTTGTTGGGGTTTTTTTTACCAAGGGAGAGCTTTTCTTTGCACAGGTAGGAACAGGACCCATAAGCTTCTATGCGCAGGTCTCTCCCTTGTCACTAACCTGTACCACCAACAGCATTCGTTAGACAGCCTAGCACCTGACATACCTGAATAAATCTACGTGTTGCAAATCTCTTGAGGTGCACTCATGGGCCAGATGGCACTAGTCGGGCTAGTGAGCTGTGGAGAAACACAGGCTGCTGATCTCACATTTGCTGCTGACCTGTTGGATGATTTTACACAAGCAGGTTGCAACTTCTGGGCTGCAGCTGGGTGATCTGTAACCTTCCTTTGTGCCTGGATTAGAAGTGTTTGCTGAAGGAACTAGGGCAACCTGCATGAAAGGTTGCAATTAAGGGATTTGCATTGTTTCACTGTTAAAATCTTTCATCCCTTCAACCTGGTTTGTAGCAGCAGAGATGTTTCTGCTTTTGTAAAATGTTTATTCAAGCTCATTGATGCCTCTTACCTGATACCATCACAGTTTACCCGTGCACCAAAAATCCCAGAGGCTAAATGAACATGCAGTACCATTCCTTTTTTTCCCTCCACAGGCCAGGCACACAGCTCTGTAGGCTGTTGCACCTCCTTTAGCTTATCTGGAAGCGTGCAGATGCACACGAGCAGAGCCTCTGACACGCAGGATATGGCTTCCTCAGCTTTGGCAGCACCTACACAGCCTCATTTCCTGCCAGAACGGGTCTGCTCCAACGAGGAAAGTGCCTCCTCAGCACTCTGGTGCAGCTGACACAGCTTAGGCTGCCGGCTCAGGAAGGGCTTGGAGGCCCTTGCTCCCTGGAGGCAGTGTTACTGAAATCATCAGCCTCAGCCACTCTGGATGAGACTTGCTGTGCAAATCCCCTTTGCCTCTCTGCAAAGTCATATCTATAAGGAAAGTTAACTGCAGTTTCTTGACTTTTGCTGTCTGGTCCTACCTCCCTGGTTGCTATTCTTAACCTGCCTTCTTCCATTGAAAGGCCTTAGTAGCATCCCCAAACCTGATTATGGGCTGATTGCTTTTACACTTGTTAAGGAGAGTTATGCTGCTTCTGAGTGATGTGTGGGAGTTTGCTACCCAGCTGCAGCAATAAACGGTCTCTCACTCTGAATGGCTCTTCTTTACCTGGACTGGGCAGGGCAGCTACAGTTTATCACCTTCCCACACCTCATCGAGGCAGCATGAAAAGAGGCTACCTGCCTGCCTGAACCTTATAATGGAGACATGAAGTATCACCAGGTCTTCTTCAGAATCCAGTGGCTGGTAGGTCCCATTGCCCAAGGAATCCTAGTTACAAATGAATGTTCAGTGATTAGAGATGGATAAAATCTGAACTGATTCAGTGTTGCCAAGCATGGAAGGAGATTTGATCTGTATCCAAACTTTCACATCCCTTTAATGGGTTGAATTAACTTTGAACTGTAATAGTCCAGAGCTTTTAAACTAAATGGTTGAGGATTAAAAACTCTGCTCTGGTATTTTTCCATGGCTATTTTGTGGACTGATGTGGGCAATACTGTTTTGTGGACTCAGCTCCACGTCAACAGCAAAGACACTACATAAGAGCTTCCAAAATGTAAGCATCATGCTTTTTAGGTCTCTGAATGTCATGCAATGTTTATACTGTGTTTGAGGCTGTATGCTAGTTTACTTGTTGCCATTTATTTCTGAATGATTGGCAAGTTGCTAGAGAGGGCGATGTTGTTGCTGAAGTTTTCCATTGTCAGGTGCCCTTCCTCCATTCTCTTCTCCTTTTTCTTTCAGGCTTATGAATTATACTGATGTGTCTGGGTAGGATCTGATATTTTGAGTGTTGCAGCCCTATTTTCATGGATTGGTGAAACCCTCACTGTTGATGCTGTAATGTGTTTTTCCATTTTCTCTTTCTTCAAATGAAAGCACTCTTTTTTTAGTTCAGGAAATCTGCTTTTGTAACTATTTTTATGATTATGTTTGGGACTGCATAGAAGCACAGAGGATTTATTATGTTTTTTCTTAGCTCTTTCTTGCTTCAAGTTTGATCATTCCAATTTTAAGATCATGCCATGACCATTTGATCGTTCCAATTTTTCGGTCCTGAATGAAAAAGAGATTTGTGGCTGTTTTGCAAGAATATTTAGAGCCTCTATCCTGTGTACTTTCTGCATCCTAAAGTCTTACTGTGCACCATCGTGCAAAAGACATAGTCCCAGCTTCATGCAGTGTTACATAGCAGTGTTATTTGAGCACCATTAAAAGTCCATTGCAGTTCCAGTACTGTTCTCCAAAGTTATTAAAAAGTTGCTTTTAGCTGTCCTATTTTTCTGGGAGTAGGTGAGCAAATGTCATGCTAAGATGGATTTCAAAGCCTTGTCAGTGCATTAATATGTTCTGGCTATACATTCTCATTAGGTTCCTGTCCCAGTTAAAATATTACTGAGAGTACTTTGCTCTGAGCTACCTGCTGTGAGCCTGCTGATCCTCCTCTGCCCAGCTCAGAGAGGGCATTGACTCCAGAACCACATGGTTGATGAGACTTGCCCTGACAATGCGCTGTGCTAGCCCCTGTTCTGGCTTGCCTGCCTCCTCAAATAAGTGTTATGGCCAGGTTTAGGGAAGTGCAAGCCTCTCCTGAAGACTGCAGGGACATGGTTTATCTGCGAAGTTTCCTGTCTTATGAAATTTGTTCTATGCTTTCCATGCAACCTGTGCTGGCACCATATTTAAAACTTTGTGTCTGTAATTGGTCTCTGGATCTTCAGTGGGAGATGTCCCACTGTGTCTTTGTCAATAGCAGATGTAAGAATAACTCTACTGGGAAAGAGCAATGATCTGTCTAGCTCAGTGCCCTCTTTTCACTGTGGCTTATAGCAAATACTTTAAGAGGTGTAGTATGGGCAGGGCAAACACACAAAACTGTGTTCCCAGGAGACTTAAATTACATGAAGCAAGAATAGATACTAGAAAATGAGGTTAGTTAAGGGCTGGAACAGGTGTATGAGGGGGCTTCATTATAAGAAGTTTTAAAATATAGATAAATATTTGTCAGGAATGGTCTAAGTATACTTGGTCAGCTTTTCAGAAGGATATTGGACTAAATGAGATATGAAGAGCTCTTCCAGTCTTGTTTTCTGTATTCCTGATTTATGCTCTCTGTATATTGTCTCCCTTAGTAGAAATACTAAATCCTTGAACATGCCACAAAAAAAAAAAAACAAACATTTAAGCTCTTCAGCTTCCCAAGGAATAACAACATTTTGTTTCTAACCTACCTTGCCCTACTTATACATAGATAGCATCTTGCCCTCTTACATTCATTTTCTACTGTGTCCCCCAAGACTTTCTTTTGTTTCTGCTTTTCTTAAGTTAGAATATTAAATCCTGCCTCTCTGTGTTTTCCATTTTTTAAAACGTTCCAGGCTGGAAACAAAGTACCCACACACATACCTACAGCACAGATTTTGTTGTCAAAAAAGCAGGGAATCCTTCCCTAACCTCAGGAATGTCCCTGGAAGATGTGCTTGCCTTTTGCTCTGTTGTCAGGAATGTTGTCACTACACTTTGGCAGCTGCTAACTTTAAAATAGTTTCTTTAAACTTAAAAACAGAAGTAAAAACCTACTGTTTCTTAAGGAAGTCTTTCAGTAAAGATCTTTACCAGAGACAGTTTAACTGGTAAGCTCCAGCCAAATTTTCTACACTATCTAAGGTTGAGTATGGATTGAACTTTGACCTCTGAGCTTCTGGAGGAGTTATGGATGAGACAAGTCAATCCTGCTGAGCAGTGAAATAATATCCAAATACCCAGCAGGTCTGTGAACTGCTTAACAGTTACCTTTCTTGTGTTTCTAAGATCTCTGCAAAGTATTTTTGGCATAGCTTTGAATAAACAAAATATTTTACTTTCATGTCCTTCACATATTGAGTACTTTAGGATAGATTCTCTTTTATGTTGTAGATGAGGATGTATAGTATCCACCTGTAAGACAAAATTAGGCTGATACGCTACCAAGTTAAAGGCATCTCCTTTCTGTAGCTGTCAGGTGCTGAATATTGTGTTCTTCATTTTCTTTCCTTTAAAGGTAAAAATAAGGAGCAGAAGAAATGCTTTATCTGTTCCTTTTTAAAGTTCAGGTGCCATTTGTTAAATGCTTCTTTGCAGAGAATATAAGAGAAGCTGCATCTTGCATACCGTACATACCGTATGCTTGGATGCATCCTTTAACCAAACACAGAGGTTTTTTCTTAGCAGTCTTGTGGCCACTTGGTTGATATATAGGCTTGCCATATAATAAAGTTGTCTTGTATTCCTTCTGTCTGAAAAGTTATCTTGGATAAGCTCTCAAATTTGTAGTGTTTATTAAAGAAAAAAAAAAAAAGAATCTAGTCTTTTTTCCGGCGTTCCTTTCCTTACATGAGATAGCAACAGACAAAATTCCTTGTTTCTCTCCTAAAGCAGGGAGAAGACAACCGCTTTAGCAGTGGGCCTTTAGAAAGGCACCAAATTATTTACACTCTTTGATGGAAGAGGGGAGGTCCTGACCCATTAAAATTAGACATTTTGATGTGGTGAAGTAGCAGCCAGATTCCTTTTGGCTGTGTCCAATCTGATTTGCTGGCTCCATGGCTACATGGAACAATAGTCTGTGCAGGGCAGCAGGGACGTGCACAGAATTTCAAGTGAGTATCCATCAAATTCCTCTGTGCAAGTACAAAAAGGGTTTTTCCTCTGCACTTTCTGAATGATAGAAAACCTATATGAATGATTCCCTATGACTTGGGCAAGACGGCTTTGAACTCAGGGTTGTCCCCTGGAAACATGACAAAAGATTTTCTCACCTATGAAGGTATTAAAGGTTTGTTGTGTAGATTTTAAGTCAGAAGTTGACAAAACTCCCTGCTTTTGCATTTCAAACAGACGACTAATATTTGCTCAGAACTGAAAAAAAGAAAAACTCCTGGTGGGGAGCCTATACATATACCATTTCTACTCTGATGGTTAAAGTCTGTTAGAAGTTATTAATAATAGGGGTGGGAGGTTACGGTGGCAATTGCTTATGGAGAGTGCCAATAAGCAGTGGCTGAATGCAATGGCTGAGGCAGAACAATAATGTGAACACTAAAAAGTGATACTTTTTTAAAAGTAAAATATTAAAAACTTCAGGACAATTGCCAGCAAAGGTTACAACACCAGTGCTGAGAGCAGAAAAGCTAACACAAGTCAGCTTATACTGCCAGGACAAGTATCCATGGCTTCATAACTGTTCAGTCTCAGTAGCTGCAGCAGGTTGAGGGCTTATCCTGCAACTTTGGAACTTGTTTGAAAGCAGCTAGAAAAGAATGGTGCCATTTACTGCTTTGCCACCCTGGTAATTTACTAAATCCTTGAGAAGATGGTCTGTGATAGTACTTCATGCACTTTTTATTTTGGGAATCTGGCAGGAGAATATGGAATGGGGTAAGGGGGTGGGGATGTTAGAGGGTGACACTTGTAATATTAAGATCAGTGCATCACTTCTAGATGAAGCGTTTCATGTTCTCCAAAACAATCCTCCCGTGGTCAGGGGAAGGATCACTTCATTCACATAGTCAATACCTCTGTGTTGCATTTTATGGGCCTGTGGGATTATACATAGAAAAACAATGCCATTATTTGGAGTAGCAGTTTTATCAAAATGTGCGCAGCAGATGTTGAGCAAAGGGCTTCCAATTGGGAGGGTTATTGCTGAAGGTTGTAAACTTGGTGCCCCGTGCTTGGGGTTGGTTTCACCAAGATAATGGAGGGGCTCAGAGGTTTGTGTGCACCTGAGTGGCTGTGGAGAGACACAAATGGAAAGGAGCAGGACTCAGCTTCTTCTTTGGGACTGACAATAGATCTTTTAGGGAAGTCTGTATCTGAACCTAGGTAACCTCTAAAATGTGAAAATATCTCAATTCTACCTGAATGGCACATGAAGTATGCTAGTACCTTGTTGAATGTCTGCTGGTGACTCTGCTCTTGAAGTCTAATCTTTTTTTTTTTATACAGACTCCTCTCTGACTGTCAGTGCAAAGGCAGTCAACAATTTGGAAAGTGAGCCATACAGTGAATTACCACACTGCTAAATAGCCATAATGCAAGCCACGGCATACACAAATAATTTTCAAAAAAGGAATGTATTTGGACGTTGCTCTGAAGAAGAAAAGATTGTAGGGGGAAAAAAAAAAGGAAAGCAGGATACTATTTTTTAAAAGTAGTAGCACACAATACAGGCAACAAAATGTTCCATAATAATTTGTGGTATAGCCTCAGGGTAAAGAAATATTATCATTAAAAAGAAGTAATTTGAGTGAAGCTGCAGATCATAACATTCCACTTACCAGCTGCAAATGCATACCATCAAAACACAGGTTTCCAATAATACACAGAGACTTTCTCTACTTGTTTTGATCTGTTAGCATGTCACAGGTATACTTTCCTTCTCCAACACTAAGCTCAGGAAAATAAATAAAATCAAAATCATACTTTGAGCACTGAGTCACAGAAAACATATGCTTATATATATGTCAAAGGCATATGTTATATTAGTCATAATAATTAAAACAATACACACATCTGTTTTACAATGAAATGTGAGTAACGTGCCATTAATTGCTAACACTTGTAGTTCTTTCTAGCTGTGATATTTCAAATTTTTAGTGCTGCACTTTCTGTGGATTAATAAAACGTGTAAAAGCATGTTTAAAGTTGGAATGTACCCTGAACCATACTTTGATTTTACTTACATCAGCATTTGTTGTCATGGACTTCCTGGCTTTCTGTGAGTTGTCTTTTTTCCAACTACATCAACCATAACAGATGCTCAACAATTAGACTGATATTTCTTCCCTGCCTTCCCATGGAAATGGCCTAAGGTTGCCTCCTCTTTAGGGCAAGGGTAGGTTTCCTGGGGGCCTGTGTCTTTCAGTAATTGTGTCCTTTCAGCACTACTCAGCACTCTTTGAGAGCTTCCTTATTTCCTGAAAGGAATCCCTAAATCCTTTTTAAGTTGTTTTGATCACTCCTTCTCTGATGAGTACTCTGTCTTGATTAGACTTACAATGTTAAGATCAGCAATAAGATTTTCCTTCTTCATCAAGTCTTAAAAAATTGTCTTGTTTCCAGTTTAACTGTCCTTGTATCTAATCCTTACAGTTCTTTAATGGGCTTTGCCTTTGGCATAATTTATCCCCAGTGTAGTGCTAATACGATTATTCCTGGCATTCCATTGATCTGTACATAAGGGATGAAATTAGTAAGCATCCCACAGCTGGCAGCCAAATCATATTTTGTAGCCATGCTGCCCAGACTTCCTCAGAAGTAGTAATGTTGGTGTTACCATCATTGAACTTGCTAAGCCTTGCTTGTCTTCTTGTCAAGAATTATGGGTCTTGCATAGTTTTAAACTCTGGTCACAGTTTTGCCTTGTGCGCTGAGTCGTGTACTGTTGTTTTAATCTTCTGAGCTCTGTGGGCGGGTCCTGTCCTGATTTCTTAGAGTGTTTTTTTGTATGCTGTCATGGCCATAGTATCAGAGCAGCCTGCACTCTGTAAACTTCAGTGAAGTCTGGGTGACTTCCTTTGCTTGGCATTTTCCAGATGTTTTGCCAGAGTTTATTTCTGGATCTTCCATGAGCCCATCTCTGACTTCTCTGTTCATTTGTGTCTTGACACACATGAAGAACTGGTCTCTTATCAAGACCTGGTTAGTCAACTCCCATCCTCCCTAACTGCCTTTCTGCCTGCTTCAGAAATAACGTTCATCTTTCAGGTCTTAGTTCTGTTACAAACTCCTTTTATACTTTCTGTTTTCCCGTACATTAACAAGTCTTGTTCTATTTTTGCATGGAATGCAGTCCTCCTTAAGATTCTGCAATCCATTTTCATTGTGAGCCTTTTGGCTGTCTTATGTGAAAACTATTAAAAACCTCAAGCATTTGAGATCCAACTTTTATCAGAAATAAATTTACTTTCTGCTCAGTATCCTGGTAGCATTCATTGTTTGTAGCTGTAGAAACTGTGTAGATCTTCTGTAAGGTTTTTTTTCACTAGTAGGGAGTATACGCGCTCCAGTATTCATACTTGCAGAATAGTCTGACTCTCGGCTTTATCTCAGGACAAAGTATGGTATCAGCAAAGTCTGGGCGTCTGACAAACTGTAAAAGTGATATCTGAACATGTCAGCATTGCTCTGCATGAGCCTCCATCGAACCAAACGTTTCCTTCTATGTGACTTATAACAGCACCTTTTAAAGGCAGAGCTCCACACGTGCTGTGAACACTCCTCTTTCCCCAGGTTATTTACCTTTCCAACCCTCTTTTCTATGCCCTACAAATGACACTGAGGAGAAGGAAAATTAAAAGGGCTTATTGCACCCTGCAGCCCAGGGCTGTGAATTCTTCCTAGCTGTCTGCAGAGTGTTAATGGACACTGTACAAACCAAAAAGGGACAGAGGGAATCTATCCCAATAGTTTTTAAAGCTTCACCTCTGTTGCTAATGGCATCTTTGAGAGCTAATGAAATAGTTTTCAGATACGGGTCTGGTCTCTGCTAATGCTCAAAGTGTGAGCATACAAGTAGTATTGCATAGTCCAATGGGAAGTTTACTTGGGCAAAATTCCCACTGAGGTCAGCTGAGCTTTCTCCAAAGCAATCCTTGCCTAATAAATCCCTTAATGATAATAATTATTGAGTTTGGGGTTGTAGTTAAATATAGGGATATTTTTTTAAAATACCTAGGCTGTGCTGTCCTCCTGTCTTCACTCTTCTTTCCTGTGGTAATTACATGAATATTTACTCCCAGTCTTTGTTGGTATATAGCTGCTTCCTAATACCACATGAAATATCTCATGAAAAAGTATTGGTTTTATACCATATATTTAAAATATGAATTTATGACTTTAAACTAGTGAACAGAATGTCATCTGCTGGGAGATGTGTATTTCAAGTGTAAGCAAGTATGTCTTGTGAGCGGCAGAACTAATGAAGTCTGCTTCCCAACAGATTTGTGTTGTGTGCTTGGTTGACAGTAGCAAAATAAGACTATGGCTGTTATTAGGTGTCAGGTAATCTGTAAAGAGGAATCCAGAAAACATCCCAGCCTTGGGAAAAGCATCAAACACGGTTTTGTGTCTTCTTAGGCACTGGGATCCACACTGTAGAGAAAACTAATAAGGTTTTTTCTAGTTGTTGTCTTCATGGAACATACTGCAATGTAACTGTCTTGGAGGCTTCTGCCCCCCATCAAGTTCTGATAGCAAGTGGCCAATCTGTTCAAATAGTGGGAGGAGGCTGCCTTGGCTTGAGCTCCAAAATTCTCAAAAAGAAAAGATTCCCCAAATCCTAGCGCTTCATGGTGGATCCATGATGTCAAACATGTACTCTGAAAGGACTTACTATAGGAAGGTTACTTTTTTTTTTTTGTTATATATACTATTTTGCTATACTAGCAATTCAACAATGAGCAGTTGTTCCAGCGAACACTTGTTATGCTTTGAGTCCATGCTACAGTCAGGCTGCAGCCAGCAGTGTGTAGAGATTACTCTGCTTAAAGTCACACTTCACTTTCAGTCTAGGCAAAGTCTATATGAACCTGCTATGGCAAAGTAATTAACATTGCTTTAAAACTGCATGCTTCTCCTCTTATGCCTTTTAGCATCCACACAACTCAATTGCTTTGATTTTCTTTTGATTTTCCCCAGCATGAAAGAGGATGATTTATATTCTCAGTATGAAGTTGCATCATTTTCTTTAATGCCATTACAGTAATATTGATTGACAGTGTCCAAAAGGACTAAAAGGTATAATCCAGAATGAAAGAGAAAAAATTCTCATTGGACAGGCCACAGTCAAGTACTACTGTCACCTACAAGGATTTTCCAAAGAAACTGCATTATGTAAAACAGTCAGTGTGTGGAGTGTTAAATCTATGTATTCTATAAATTCTTGGAGTATGTAGAAATTCTGCAAATAAATGTATAAATATTTCTCTTTCTCACTGAATTCTTAGAGTTCTTACCCAAGTCAGAGAAAATCTCCTGCTCGCCAGAGTCCTGAAGCATGTGCTTAACTCATGGAAGAAGGGATTTTAAGGAGAATTTCTGTGGAGCCCTGTGTACTTCCTATCAGCCGCTTCCATGTGGGAATCAAGCCATTTATGTATACAGTTCCTGACTCTGGGGCAATTAAAATCTCAGCCATAATGTTATATTAACACAGAATTTGGTGTGCCTAATGACATATTAAATCTTCCTAAATTATAGCTAAATTACAAAAAGGACTAATTTACCAAAACCGGTTAATAAATGTTTAGAAAAGGAAGCTAATTGAATTATCCCTTGTTTGTCAGAGACAGATAATCTTCTTGTGAGAAATCTCATTTTTTCTGAAGCATGATTAATTGGCCTGACGAGTCAGAGATTATGACAAATTACGCAGGAGGAGATAATAAATAAGTCAGTAGGAAGGCCTGGGAGCGGAGAACTAGCAGATGTTAATTGGTTTGAGGCTTGGTACTGCTTTCTGGATTCCCCCTGATCCTTCTGTGGTTTCATTGCTCCCACTGCAGACAAGCAGTCACAGCCACACTTTGCTGCTTTCCACCACAAGCTCTGACCCTCAGCCCAATTCAGATCAATAGCATCACTTCCCCAAGAAGGTGCCCAAAAAACCACATGCTTCTAGGCCAATGACTGGTTTCTACTTACTGAATAACCAAGGACATGAGATTAATTATTTAATTTTCTTTCATCATGGTGGGAAGGCATTTATGGCTCACACAGAAGGTCCAGTCACAGCTTCATCTTGTTCCCGCTAAACTCAATGGTGAAATTAAAATGAGTTGTAGCTGTGCTCAGCTTTGAATGCAGTGTGTCTTAGTACTTCAGCACTGTGTACCTAAGGGACTACACTGCATAAGTCTACACTCCTTTAGAAGGCTCCAGCATTTGCAGCTAGACTGCTCAGTTTCAGTGCATGTTGCTGGCCATAGGTGCTGCTGTGGCTCAAGATTCAACAATGAGCAAAGAGACAAGGGTGGAGGGTGTGCTGGTGCACCAAGCTGCAGGCTGCTCCATCTGGGCACAGACTGGGGATGAAGTGCCAAATAAGGACTTTTGCTCTTCCTCTCATGAGCATCTGATCTGAGTGTCTTTCAGCCTAATTCAGGAAAAGCACAAGGGCAGGATTTCAAAATCTGATCTTAATGTTTGAACTCTGTGTACAATGTGGCCTGCTTTCATCATTTTTGTTTGAAAAACCTGTCAGGTGGTAGAACTGAATAAGAAGTTAATGGGTTTTGTTGATATTATATTATGTGGGTTTGAGAATAATTTCCATCCAAACCGTCTTGTATGTGTAGATCATGCTATTTAACAGGAACTAGATTTGAGTATTGTCTCATTAAAGTTATTTGGAAAATGTGGTGAATTAGATCTAAATTACTTATTAATGTGCTGCATTGGTATCTGGGTGATGGTACTCGAGGAAACTGGCTCTAGGAATCCTTTCTATGCAGGGGATACAGAACTAAGGCAGTGGTTTTGTTGAGTAAGTTTAAGAGAGGTCTCAATATATCAGAGGGGAAAGGGAATGGAGATGGACAAACTCATTACTGTTGGTACTGCATATGGATAAATTGATACAGACAACATTTACATTGAAATGCCAATGCATACTTTTCATTTATTCTGCAACTCTAACTCACCTCTGCCAGTCTCTAGTGGAAATTATTTGCACATGAGTTCCCAGCAATACACAGTAGGCTTTTCCTGCACTGCATCTTGGAGTAATTTTGAGAGGAGATGCAGGTCTAAGCTTTTGTCCTTTGTAGGCCAGGAATTTCTTGGACTTGGTGTGTGTCACAGGGAAGGAACTGCCTCTCCGGTAGCAAGCAGGTATAGGCCTTTTGTTTACTAAGCTTTTGTTTGTAACCTTGAGAACTCAAAAATAAGTACACTTAATCCTGACAGTTTGATGTGTTGGGTTTTTTTTTAATTATGACTATTGATCTCTGGGTTTTTAAACCGTTATGATGTAGCTGAGATCAGAGCTTCTAACTGTTCTCTATCGCCTCAAGCACAAGGTACATTTTAAATTAAAGTAGGGGTTGCCACAGCCATGTGATTTGAAGTCCTAATGTCTCAAGCAGAGTGCTGGAGAGTGCTGAACTTCAAGTTAAATGATGACTGTTGGAGACATTCTGCTTTTTCTGTTGTTCCTGACTCTGCTAAACAGTGACTTGAGATGATTGTAAATTCATATATCCTGCCTTTTCCTGTACCATCCCTGTTTCTGCCTTCCCAGCATCAGTTAGCTCTCTTATATTTCGTTATCCTTTGTATCATCAGTTTGCTTATCTGAAAAAGCAATTTCCCCAGCATCCCCAGCTGAGTCTCTCTGAACCTGACACTGTCCCCAGTCTCATACCAAATGCATCCAGTTAGCAGCTCATACTAGAACCCCCTGAGGTACCTCAAAGCTTTTCCAGCTCTACTTTGGGCACTGTATCCCTTGGGCAGGAAGGAGCAGAAACCTCCAGCAAGCACAGTACCAAAGGAAACAGCTGAGTACCTGTAGCCTTTGAGACCTGAGGTCAGGGGCTCTCCCTCAAGACAAAAAGATACCAAGAGCTTTACAAAGAGTCAGCTGGGTTGGAATAGCAAGGTTCTATAGCTGTTTGAGGGCACCGAGTGTGTGAGGGGCAGATCCACCAACCAGCTTGCCCAGCCTTCACGATGGCTTTGCCAGTTGCTGTTAGAATTGCTCATCCTGTGAATACACAGCAGCCTTTTAAGTAGTTTTGTGGTTTGCATGGATTTCAAGGTGGCAGCTCTTTTGAAAAGGTCCCTGCAGGAGCCCTTGTGCACTCACCACAGGATTCCGTTGCTTCCCTGGTGTCACTCTAATGAGTTTAAATATCAAGCAGCTTAAAACATGCGGGGGTTGTTCCCAAAAGGGGTGAATAGTGAGTGTTTTATATTCATTGTAGCATTTCAGCCAGTTTTAATCACAACAGAGTATGTTTGCATCTGGTCCCAGCCCTGTGAGTTCTCACTCAGTACTGTGGAGTAACTGAAGAATATGATTAAAGGTAATTATTTTAATTGCTCATTGACTCTGAAAGATTTCTGATAGCGCTGAGTAGAATCTGATCTGTAAAAGGAAGGCCTTGTGGATTGTCTGCATCAGGTCAGACCACCATCAGCAGTGGTGTGAGGGATACAAATGAAACAACACTAGCCTCCCATGAGCGCTGTGTGGATCACGGCCAGGGGGGACATTTTTCGACTGAATGGAGGACACAGAATCTGTGCACTGTGCCAGTTTGCCTGTGAAGAATTTGGGCTTGTTATTAGTCCGCACAGTGTTCAGCCTCTGTGTAATGTCACGGACTTTGCTGAGGCTCCTCTTTGGTGCAGCTGTGGGGGAAAGCACAAGGTTCTTTTAGGGATTAAACCCTGAAATATGAGAATCAACACCATATATATTGAATAAGGTGAGATACTTAACACCTAACCATTCCAAAACCAGCACTTTTGTTGGAGGCGTCAGTAAAGAAGAATGATGGTCTAATAATTAGGTCATCCATGTTGAACTTGGAAAGCATTGTCTGTACTCTCTGCTCTGCTGATCATGAAATTGGCCTTTGGTGCAGCATTTGGGCTGCTCCATGTCGTTTTTCTCCTCTCTGTAAAGAGAGGGCACATCTTCTTAGGAGTACATGAATTCCTTTCATGCTGTGTTAGTAGTACTGACCACGCAAATCCACTAATGACAGGGAGGGCAAAGGTCTTTCTGATTTCTTTCTGTATAAATACATAGTATCTATGGAATCAACTGCTGCTGACTGTGGCAGGGAAGTACATCAGAAGATATTCAATTCAACAGGACCACTTTTGGTTCAGTAGTTTGCTGTACAGCAGTAGGTTCTTCTAGGGAAACACAACTTGCAATGCTTTTAGACTTCAGCTAGATGTTTGCTGCTGCCCAGTGTGGCAAAGAAGCTATCGGACAAAATGGACTTTAATCAGACCTAGGCTGGCTATTCTAATATTCATGTGTGTAACTAGTGTGATATTCAGAAGTCTGAAGCCTCTGTAGGTCCTATTTGTTTCTTCTGCAGTTACAGGCACTTAATATTTCAGACCTATGCCATCATATAGTATCATACTTCTCTGCCCTTTCTTTACACTCCATTTATATTTCTCTTTGTAGGTGAGTATAAACATCTTTCTTTATCAGGTTTGCTAGGTAGGTAATTTCCTTTGCTTGTGTTTTCCCATTTTTGATTGCTGAGTCAAAGCATTTTTAACAATCTTTGGGTTTTGTATTTGATTAAAAGTGTAGTTGTAAGAAACAGAAAAAAAAAACGATACTCCTGGCTAAAATGATCTGATTTTTCACTTGCAAACATGAGAGAGGCCAAGAAAGATTCAGGCTGCAACTGTTTTGACTGTTATGAAATTTGCCATCCTTTCTGCTTGAGAGGAACTGAATCAGACTCTACAGCACACTGTTTGGAGCAGATTTTTCTCAATGCAGTCTGATGTACAAGACTCCTCCCAGAGGCACTCCTGTTCTACCCATGCAGCTCTACTGAGCCCTGTGAATTTTCGTCTGATTTATTACTATGTGACTGCACCAAACTGTGTGAATCCTCCAGTTAATCCAAATTTACACTAACACAACTGACAGGAGGATTTGATCTGAATGATTCCACTGTTGCTGTGGCAAACGCGTTGTAACTGAAGCTAGCGCTGCATCGTTAGCTCTCCAGCAATGCCTGCTGTGTGTGCACCTCTGAGCTCACTGCTTGTGTATACAACTGCCTCCCCTTCTGAATAACTCTATTCAAAAGCATCGTTAGGTTGCTGTGCAACTGCTACGGGGAGACTACAGGTCCAGCATGACATAACTGGGGCATGTGTCCAAACCCTGGCTCTGAAGGCCTTCACACTGTTATCCAATCAAGGAAACGCCAGTGATCTCGGGGAGAGCTCGGAGTGCTCAGCATGGGCAGGTGTTAAACGTGATGGACAGGCAAATAGGTGAGTGCAGATGCCTGTTGTGCTGGATTTGGTCTGCCTGGGCTGTATCCTTCAGCAAGAATTACTGGAGCTAACAGTGTCTTAGGTCTTTGAATGTCTTCAAAAAGCTCCTCTTTCATCTAGTTTTCCTTCACTGAATATTTCCAAGCAGTGTTCTGCAGCTTGACCCAAATTCAGGAGCTGCTGATGCAAGCAGTGCTGGTAAGGCTGGTTGTAGGAACTGGCAAAACCAGCAGCTCCTTGGGGTGGCAAAACGGTTGTGGCAGCCTGATGTGTCTGTGGAGAGCTATGCTACAGTTGTGGGTCGGGAAGATTTGGTTTAAGCTCTGCTGCAGTGGTAGCAGCTAATAAGTCTGCTCAAACCTCTCAGTGGCATCAGAAGCAGCAGCTCTGGAGGTTCCTTGTCCCCAGCTGCATGCCTCAGCATTGCCCATCTTTTCCCATACCCAGGGAGCCAAGACACACACCAAAAAATTTCAGAAACACAGAAACTATTTTTCAGCCCAGTCTGTGTGTTTGCCTGATGGAGATTACTAACTTTAATTCTCCAGGTCTTTCTCCTCTACTGCTTGTACCTTACCGGTTTTTCTTTATTTTCATCTTTATTTCCCATAGTGTACTGAAATGATGAGAAAGAAACATTTGTTCACACAAATAAGGGAAGGTAATAGCTTCCCTCCCTGACCACATGCTCTCTTCTGTTCTAAGGCTTAATTAAAACGGTACTAAAGGAAGCAAATCAATTAACAGATACCTTACAAGATGGTTTATTCGCTTACACATGTACAGACACGCAATTACTTACAAGTATCACATTACTGCTTTAGGTTGTTTGTTAGCAAATGCTGCTAATGAACTGCACTGTTACTGAGCTGGGTAACAGGCACCTAGGAATTCAAGGAAATTATTCCAATATATCCATTTTATTTGAAAATAAACCTTACTTTTTTTGTTAAAAATGTATGAAAAAATTACCATCCAGTTTCCTTTGCACATTTAGAAAATTACCTGCTTTGCTAGGATAATGTTCCTGTATCCAAATCCTTTCAGTTACAGTTACAAGGACCACAGTAGCTTATTCTTCATAGAAACAAAATTCTGATATATCTGTTCTTATGCTCTGACAGTGTGTTGAGTCTCTAACTCAGCACATTAGGTCTGCCTAAGTGTGGGGTTCACTGCAGCTCTTCACAGTCTGAAAGTTGGTTCTTGGATAGGAGGCCCTGGCTTCCATGTTGGTGGTTTGTTTGGGTTTTCATTTTTAGTGATATTTCTTAAAAATACAAAGAATTTCTAGGCTGGTCTTCAGTCTAACATTTGCCTATTTTTTAATTTTTTTTTAAGTTTAATAACTTCTGCTATATTACAGTAGAGAAGAACTGTAAAGAACTTCATTTATTATGATCTGCCACATTGCGTAACTAAAAGCAGGCAGTGGCTTAAAAATTAACTTTAGGAAGACGTGTTAGATGAGAGATTAAAAAGTCTGTATGTCTATAAACATTAGCCTGACCTCAAAGTTTAGGCAGATCCAATCTACTTACAGTTTGTGGTCTTTGGATCTGGCTAGTGGTTGTTTGTACATGCAATAAATAGTGTAACATCCTGCTTGGAGTCATGCTGTAATGCTACAATGTAACAGCTATGATTGTGAAATATTGTGATATTACTTTATGTTGTGTGTGCTATCTACCTGAGGCTCTCAAGACTTTGAGTCCTGCTAGGTTTCCTGAAAGAAGGTGCAGTAATAGCAGAGGATGCCCAGAGTGGATTTGCTGGTGGCCAAGTGCTCCCAGAGCTCCCACAGCTGACGTTTGCTGTCCTGCCTTCACAAACTGAAGGGAAAGCCTGGTCTGAAATACAAAAATCTTGCTTTTTTGCACCTCATGATGACAATATCTGTTTTAATAAAGCATTCTTGAAAGTGGATTGAAACAAACAGAATAGAAACTATAGCATTATTTTCTCAACTGAGACTAAAGTCACTGGCTCACAGCTTTGGGAAAAGCTGGGATGTGCCTACAAAGTAACTTGGGTTTAAATCATTGAAGTGCTGGGTCTGAGCCCCAAGCCCTGAATTAAAGTTGGCATGCAGATGATTCTCACCAACAGGCAGAGGATTTTTCTTTAGCGAGAGAAACCTTCCTTTTATTTTTCTCCCAAGGCTTGGCCAACCTTGAGTGAAAACCAATTAGGAGGACAATACTAGGAGTCCTGTCTTTGCAGTTAGTTCAACAGTGTAAGAGCTGGTACTGCTTGCAGTGATCTTGGGAAGCCTAACTATGGGTGGATGCACTGTGTAGGGTTTCCTCGTTACTGGAAGGGCTGTCCACTGCAACAGGAGTTCCCAGCAAGGGCAGACAAGACAAGAGTTTATATCTGATAATGCATGTCTTCAGCAATAGTGACTTTTGCATGATTATGACTGGACTTTTGACTTGGCTTATTCCTTCCTCGGTTACATTTTCTACTATCAACAGGTGTGTTGCTCTGCTTGTTCCCCCTGCTCCTGTTAGCCATATCATATTCTTTCTGTACTTGCTGGAGTTAGATGGTAAAGTCTGGGCATGCCTTCTGCTGGTGGCTGTATCCTTTATGCTAGGCCACATAATTGGCAAAACAACCATATAAAATTATTTAAACTCTTTTAAATGCTCTGAGACAAAGCTCTATTTTTTTCTTGTTGTCACTCCTGCTGTAAAAAGCTTGTAATTTGAGCCAGGTAAAGCAATTCTGATGAAATCAAATTCAACAGAATATATAAGGTTAGAACATGAGAGGGCTAGGAGACTGAAATTATTCACAAATTCTGACTGAACTTAGTGCACCATTTTATACTAAAAAAGCAGGGATGGATGAATTTTGGAAATGTCACATTCTTTGTAGAATGTTGACTTAAAATGTCTTCTTTCAGCTGTCTAGAATTTTTCTTTTAGCATTAAAACTGTTTTAATTCAAGTGATCTAAAAACACAACATGAAAAATGTTATTTTGAGAAGGAATTTTTCATTTTGAATGACAATAATTCATTTTAAGTTGCTGAAACTAACATTATCATCATCAGTTAAAAAAAAAAAAAGTCCTAAAGCTAAAAAAAGTTTTAACCTCAGTGTATCACCTAGCCCCAGGTGTCAAGCAACCCCATCCCAGCCAAACCAGGGCATTCAGTAATTACCTACCTGACTTCAAATGTGGGTGTGACCATGAATTCTGCTGATGAAATGTATTCTACCTTTTTGATTACCTTGGATTTAATTGATTTGTAGAAATCAATCATACACTTTTCACAGACTAAACTGGAACTGTTACTGAGGAAAGCTTATCTGGTGTTTTCTGTGTGCCTCTCCTTCATATCCGTGCTGCTGGGGATTGCAGGCTTGTGTGTGTGTGCAGGTGATTGAAGTTAGCATGCACTATAAGCTCTTCCTGCAATCAATCAATCAATCAATCCATTTTTCAATTAAAGAACAAAACAAGGATTTGGTATTGGTAAGATTCCTGCCTGTGTGCAAGAGACTTCTAGCGATCTTTAGACCAGATAACTGTTGATTGCAAAAGCTTTTTCAATTATTTGTACTTTATTTTCCTAGTACATTGATGTCATCTCTGAGGAGAAAAAAGTATAGGGAGATATTAACTGTGACTTTTAGAACGGTAATCAAAGATGAACATTCAAAGGAGCAACACATTAGGAGCTTTGGAAATGCAGGAACTTTTCTTCCTTTCTCTTTTCTTCAGTGCTCTTAATCTTTTATTCAGTTATACTCCATCTAGCGTCAGTGCTTGGAAATAAGATCTCGCCTTGCAGCCCTCTACTTGTTTGTATTAGACCTTATGACTATTGATATTTATTGTAGTCCATTTCTTTCAACACCACTGAAGCATTTTCTGGTGACTTTGCTAAAGAAAGAACTCACAGAAGCTTTAGGAGGCAGGGACCTGCTTCGTGTAATTTACCACTCTCTTTTTCCCTTCTCTGAGAGAAACTTTGTCAAACATATCTTTTAGAAAGCTGTGCTGAAATTTTCTGTTCAAATGAAAGTCGCTGGGCTAACCATTAGTGTCTGTAAGAAGGAGTTAGGACATGATTCTCATCTTTCTAGTTTGAACTCGGTATAGAGTCCAGGGAGACCAAATGCTCAGGCATGTACAGGCTGGAATCAGAGGGATTTTCTTCTGCTCTGCTTCATTACCTCCCTTATTTCTTTCTCCAGTTTGGGGCTGCAGTGAGTCAGCACAGTTCTATCAGGTGGCCGTTCCTGCACAGTCCTGCAGTGCTTTCACAGCAAATTTCTCATACTGCCTACTTTGCCCAGTCCTCAGGGATCTTCCAGGGCATCCAGAGAAGGTGTCTGCTGAAGTGCAAGGAGGGAAGCTCACCAGCTCCTATTCAGGATCTGCCTGCCAGCCTGCTTCTCTGCAGCCTAGTGACCACACTTGGAGGTACCTGGGGGTTGCCTCAGCCCTCCTTTTACCTGCACCAGCCTGGCGCTTCACAGACATAAGCCCTTACTTTTTATTGACATAGCTCTGATGAAAGGATGGTCCAGCCTTCCCCAGCACCTCAGGTGTAATATTTTACTACTTCCCATTCGCCAGATGTCCTTGAGCAGCCTGATCTCTCTGAAATGGATTTTTATGTTACACTACGTAGATTTTTGACAGGGCAAGTTGCCTGAGACAGTGGAGATGCTTGACTGCCTGACAAGAACGTGTGGCTGTGCTGCGAGAGAGGGGGAACCAGAGCAGCACTGTCTCTGCAGGTGGGACACTCTGTTGGTCCCATGCTTTGCTCTCCTCCAGGAAGCTGTGGAAGCTCACTCAAAAGAATCATTCACAAACACTTTAAAAACAGCATTTCCACCTAAAGGGTTACTCTTCAGCCCTTGTTTCCATCTCCCAGCCCACTCCTCCATCTCTCCCATGCCAGGACATGTATTTCAATGTTTCTGGAGTAAATCAGATTTGGGAGTGGGCCAGGTGTGGTTTTCAATGCACAAAAAGCAACCTAGTTACCTTTCAGCCCGTGCGTTTGTGTCCTTTTCCATTTACAAGTCTGTACAATTTTTCCATTGAAACTGTGGGTGCCTGTGAAGTGTCTTTAAGCCCAGTTTAAAGCCATATGGAAAACCTTTAAGCCCACAAATTTCTGTGAACCCATGAGAAATATTCTACTGACCCCCAAGCAATTGCAACCTACAGGGAAGAAGTCAGCATCAATTTGGGTGATACTTGCTTATTTCTTTCAGCTTGCTGTTGCTCTCTGACACCAGGCTGTAAAGTGCACATGGAACACAGAGATGGGTGGTTATAAGCAACAACCAGAAGAAAAACAAACTTAGCTTTGCTGATACCTACTACAGGTCCTTCAAGGCAGAACTCTTGGAGAGTAAGAGATCAGGGAATTGAAACAGAATTATCTGATATATCCTTTTTTTAAAATCATGTATATAGTCTATAAATAATCCTGTTTTCTGAGAAGTCACTAGGAAAAACTATAGGAGTCCATCTGAAATTAGTGATTCTTTTTTCATGTTTCTTGTGAACTTGTCCAGAAATTCAGTGGGATACAGAAAATACTATGAGTTGGAATATGCAGGAGCTCTAATTCAATGCTGTTTTTTTCTGGCTAAGACCTGTGGTACTCTAAGTCTCTTATGTCAGAAGGCCTTGTTTTGTTGTTTTAAAGCTGTCCTGTGGCTATCATAGCAGCCTTCATTCCTAGCTAATCCCATGTTGTCACCTCTCTGACAGGCCCTAGTCAACACAAAGCTACTTAATCTGAATAGCAAACAGGAGCTGGCTGGGAGCAGGAGGCTCTCTGCTCAGTGGCATCTAATATTTGAGTTACCCTGGTTGTCTGTTGACAGGAGTGAAGAGGGTACTCTTCCACAGACATTTCTGATTTTTTTATTTTTTTTTTTTTCACCCAGACATGCAGCAGTTTCAGTGAAAGGTGGAGCTACTCATTTATTGCAGGAATCAATTGCTCCAGCAAGTTTGCCAGCAGAGACCACGATGGCTGTGGAAGGAATTGCCTCTGACAGGTGTCTGAATATTAACAGGAAAGCATTCTCTTGACTCAGCAGGTTTGGGACCAACTCTTACAATCAAATGATTTAGAGCTATTCAAGACTAGCCTCAAACAGTTGTGCAGAGGGGTAGGAAGGAATCAGGATTCCGCCCTGTTTGGCAGCTGTGAAAAGGTCAACTGCAAATGCAGCCCCCAGATCTGAAGGGAGCACAGGCATTCTGGGCCAGATGCTCTCCCAGGGAATGTGGAGAGTAGCCAGAGAGGAGTAAAAAATAGCCAGAAGTGTGGCTTTGCCTGTCAGGCTGGTAGCTGGCATCAGTGAAGTATGCTGTATCCTGGAAACGGGTTTAATGAATTAATCTCACCCTAACAGTTTAGGCTGTGTTTATGTGAGTATATATAGATGTGTGTATATATATATTAAAATAAATGTCTCAATGTGCATATGTGCCTCTGTATGAAGTATTCCCTCTGTTCAGGAACGATGCTAAGAGGAATTGAGAGCCTGGAAAGTGCCTACAGAGTGTCTTAGTGTTGCTTTTCATTGCCTGATGTCCTCAGTACAATGCAAGGCTTATTGTCCTTGGTTTTGAAGTAAGTGATATAAAGACTAATTTCATTTTATGGATAAGATATCCTGAATCAAAGTAACATGTCCAAGGTTGTTCAGAAGAACAGTTTAGCTAGGTAGAACAGTGACAGAACCCAGTAGAAAGTCACTGTATGGGTCTAGTCACTGGTGAACATTGCCTCAACACGGAATGGGTATTCGCATTTTGTTTCTGCAAAGGTATGTGTGCCAGGACCTGAGACAGGCATTTCTGCTGAGAACACTTGCTCTTTGTTTTTAATTTACACAAATACACATGGAGGTGTTTAGGCCATCTCTGTTCATGCCTCTGTTTATTTGCAATAGCATGCATTATTGTGGCATTTGTGAGGCTTTAAAATATTTTTCATTAAACTCAGTTGCCAGGATACGTACTGAGAAAACCTAAGAGAGTGAATACAGCCTTCAGTCTATCCATCACCCACTAATCCCTACAGTGTTGAGCAGGGAATTGGGCCTGCTCCAGTGTATCAGCAGGGTCAGACTCATCTTGTGCAGACGGTGTCTGCTCCTTAGTGAAGTGCAAATGCAGTTCGGCCTAAGAAGACTATAGCTCTCCAGGTTGTTTTCCACTCCCATTCTCCCAGTTGTTGTTCACTACTGATATGGCCATGGTGGCAATGCGAAGGGAGGCTCTACAGTCAAAGTAGACCACAAAGAAATAATTTTTTATTGATTTTTCAAAGTTTATTAGATTGTGGAGGAGGCTAATTGTCTTTACTTGCTCTGTTCTTCCTTATTTGTAACTTCTAACTATTTATGAAAACTTTATGTTGACCTGATGACTGGGTTGTTTGAAGATTATATTGTTGGCAGAATGAAAGACCTTGTGAAGGGATTCTTGGGAAAAAAAAATAGAGTGGCAAGTGAAAGAACTGCTTAGTATATTATATCGAGTCTGGCTGAGCTGCTTTTCCCATTGCATCCCTCCTGGTGCAGTGCTTCTGTGTTGGGAGTGAGAAGGGTGTGGATGACACCCATGTTGGGACTGCCACTGAGCAGGGCTCACACAGCACCACGGCTCTTTCTAACATTCACCCCCAGTGGGATGGGGGGGCAGGAGCTTGGGGAGGACACAACCAGGACAGCTGACCCGAACTGACCAAAGGGATATTCCACACCACATGACGTCAGCTCAACTATAAAATGAGTACAAAGGTGGCAGGGGGGCGACTCCTCAGTCCTCCAGAGTGACCGCTATGCGTTTTGGAGCCCTGCTTCCCAGGAAGGGGCCAGACATCGCCTGGGGATGGGAAATAGAGAATAAATCTTTTGGTTTTTTTCTCTTTGCTTCCACGTGGCATTGCTTGGCTTTAATTTCCAATTAAACTGCCTTTGTTTTTACCCACAAGCGGGTTCATCTCCATCTTATTTTCCTGTCCCCTTTTGCTCTGCAGAGGAGGGAGATGAAAGGGAGAGGGTGATAGAGTGGCTTGGTGGGCAACTGCTGCTCAGCTGGGGTTAACCCACCACAGATATAGCTGAGGCATTTTAAGAGAAAACATTAAAGTCTTTGACTACAGAGGTGTCAAAGATTCTGCTGAATCTATGTCACTGACTTCTCCACATCCAAAAAGATGACACTGACCATCATAGCTTAAGAGGAATATTCCTGGGAGAGGAAAATAAAATAGAGGGTTGTTTTAGGAGAGCAAAGACAGATGCAGGCAACTCAGTGGTTTTAAAGAAGTTGAGAATTACTGAAGAAATCCAGGAAGTTGTCTGAATTACTGGGCATTGAGAGAGAACAGGGGTGCATGTAGGGTATGGTTAACTTTTTCCCTTTCATGCTTCACTACTTCTGTTGCAAGATTCTTTATGATTATGCATGACAAGGCTGCTTTGAACCGGTCACAGCCTCCATGAAGAGGAACTGTAGCACTGAAACTCAGATTTGCCTCCTCTGAGAGTCCAGAAGATACTTGGAGCACACTGGAATGGAACTGTGGAATAGGAAGACCCAAGGCCAAAGTCTGCACTCAGACAGCCCAAAACAAGAAGAAGGATGCAGTCAGTCTGTTCAAGAGCAGTTATCTGCAAGGTACCGTGGGAGCTCTGGCACACTGTGTGTGCAAAAGCACCATTTCTAGTCTTCCACACAGGAAGAAATAGACGCCTGCAGGCACTACAGACAAGGGGTGAAGAAAGCCCAGTGGGCACTGGGGAAGATAGCCAGGATGGAGATGAGAGGATAGATGGACTAGAAGACAACAGAGCTCTGCCCTTTCCATTAACTACAGTGACAGTCACAGGCAGGTGAAAGCTGGATAGAGTTTGAAGCTTTTTGATATGTTCTCCCGTGCTTTTTCTTCTCTGTTTTCTCGTATCTCTCTGCTAAACCTTGCTCTTTCCAGACTAGACAATATTTTCTTTCTATGGCAGGAAGGCTGTGGCTGCACACAGTACGGGCAAAACTGAGCTGAGTGGGGAAAGGGAGTTAATTGGTGGGGCAGGGCAGATCCGATGGGGTGTATGTTCTCCAGTGCTTTTTCTTCTCTGTTTTCTCATATCTCTCTGCTAACCTTGCTCTTTCCAGACTAGACAATGTTTTCTTTCTATGGCAGGAAGGCTATGGCTGCACACAGTAAGGGCAAAACTGAGCTGAGTGGGGAAAGGGAGTTAATTGGTGGGGCAGGGCAGATCCGATGGGGTGTGTTTTTCTGGGACTATATGAAGTGATTGTTGTGTCAGGGAGGCCCATCTGCACTGGTGAGTGTCCTTCAGGCAGCTCTAGTTTCTGACAGCTGAAGCTCTTGGGGTTCTTTATGTTAGCTGTTGAAAAACATCTTGGGACGATTCAATCTGTTCCAGGCACTGTTCTGGTAATGCAGAAATATGAGACATCTGAGGAAGGGCTGCCCATGAAAGACCCATCAGGTGCCAATGGTTTTGAATGGCTTATGATAATTTTTTCATTTCATTTCATGAGTCACTGACTGTTTTATTTAAAGAAGAAAGTACTTTTTGAAAATTAGGATTCCTCTTTGTTACGTGTTCAAAGGTCAGGCTGGGAAGAGGCCAAGAAGCTGGGACTTAGCATGAAAGGCTAAGCCAATTCACCTTTTCAAACTATTCTATACCAAGACTTGCTCTTCTGGTAAGACTGGTAATGCTCTAATACTTTCCTCAAAACACCAGTGACTGTGCTGTATTTCTTACTTGCATTCTATGTGTTGCTAAAGGTGAATCAGAAAGATAAGAGACAGACGGAACCAACTGATGGAGCATGTTTAAGCAATAGACAACTTGGAAGGTGGAGACTGCAATCTTGCAGATAAAGATGGGGTGCTACAGTGCCTATCTCTGGGGGACATATGACAGACATAGATTTATGCCCAGGAAAATATGTACGTCTTTATATCCATCTGCAGTTCACGATGTTTGTTAGTGCTTAGCAGAGATAGACAATTCAGTGGTCATGTATTTTGTGTAATGAGTCATTGATTTCGTCTCCCTCTGCAAAGGTGTCCAAACAAATCCTATGTTAACTTTTTAATGAAGGTCTTAGCAAGAAGGCCACAGCTTGAATGAGATGTAGGGAATGAACCAGCCTCATTTCATGTATCTCCAGGCTGAAAAGTGAGATACCTTACTGCTGGGAAAAATGTCCTCTTCAAGTCAGGTCTGTGCAGAGAAAACATCTGTCTCCAGGAGTTCGTTACGTCACTGAAAAGCAATTAAGATTCACAAAAGTTGATGTAGCATACCTTAAAACAATCAATACCACTCTCTGTTTCCTGCTCTCTTTGTATAAAAGTCTTCTGTGGAGAAGACATCTTAGTTACAGCTGATGCAGTATCCGGGTGGCTACAATGCATTTCAGTACTCAGTGTCCTGTGCAAGCTGTGCTCTACATCTTGATCCTTTTCCATTGTGCACCACTCTTCCACTGACCTGTGCAGGCAAGGCCAAAGTCTCTTTTCTTTCAATGGGTATTTACTTACAGATCTTGATCTGTAAATTTTGGTCCCATTTTCCAAAGGACTCCCACTTGTGGCTTTCTCAAGTACCCTAGCATCAACACTAGGCCTCCAGTTAAGTTTATTTGTGTGTTTATTGTTGGAGTTCAACATTCAAACTTGCATATGACTACTCAAGCCTACTCTTTGCCATGTGTCCTGGTTTGACTTGGAACAGAGCTAATTCTGTTCAGTGGGTTTATTTTTCATCTAAGTTTCTTCTAAGTGCACTTTCTGAAGTTAACAGCAGATTTTCCCAGGCAGTGCCTGCTTCCAGCAGTGATAACACTCCATGTTTACAGTTACTGCCAAGAAACGGTGTGCAGAAAGGCTCTTGCTTATACTTGTTCCTGTGCAGACCAAGGTCACTGTAACTCTTGTGTACTGCATGGAGGTGGGGACAGTAAAAGGCTGCACCTGCAGGAGGAGCAGACAAGACAGGTCTAAACTTGACCCTAAACTGACCAACAAGGCACTCCATCCCATATATGTCATATTCAGTATAAAGCTGAGGGATCCTGAGGGTCAAGCTCTCTTCTTTCAATGGCCAGCATCCAAGGACTCTGTCCTTTCTGCCTTCAATACTGATCCATGTGTTCCTGAACCCATTTCCAGAATCTATCTCCTGAATCTGGTTCCCTCCTGCCACAGAGTCCTATCTGGGACTTCACCAGTGCCTGCTCCATAGCATCATTGGTGATGGTGATCTAATTGCTGTCAGGGGTTGAGTTCAATGTTGGTTTTGTATGTTTATATATATTTAATTTTTTTGTTGTTAATTCAATTAAAGCTGGTTTAGTTTTCTTTTCCAATATATAAGTCTCTCTTCCCTATTCCCCTTCTCTTCCCCTTTGGGAAGGGAGAGGGGTTAATAGAGAGCATTTGTCATTCATCTAGTGGCCAGCACAGCATCTAAACGATGACACCATGCCATCCTTCTCTGGTGTTTATGTTTTGTAAGTGTTTGATTTAATATCCAGTGCAATCCATGGCACTGTTTTTGGTGTCAGACAATGAGGAGACTGGATATATTCAAGGTGTGATAACCTTCCCAGTCATCCTCCATTTGCCTGAAGAATGCTCTAATTCTCAAGAGTAACTTGTGTTTCCCAAGCATAGCGTAGCAAAGCAAAGAGAAGTCAGTCCCTTACAAGAAGTCAAATGGGAAAATAAAAAAGAATATGTAGATGGTGGGTTTGGTAACAAAAGAAAATCAGTAATATGCTTGATGCTTGGTCAGTACAGCTCCTGAACTCCTCCTCTCCTCCATCAAACACCAGAATGACTCAGGTATTGCATTTAAAACCTGATCTCCTGCTGAGTGATTTACACAGGGGGCTGCAGAACCCAGTGAGTGTCCTGGGGAGTTTAGGTGTGTGGTTTTCCCCAGGATGTGTTGAGGCAACAAATTCCCTTTTGATATTGCAGCAGGTTCAAAATATTTACCTCCTCATTTTTAGTAAGCAGTCTCTGTTTCTCCATCCTTATCCTTGTCTCTGTGTGTCTCTTTGTCTCCTGTCAAAATAAATCTGGCTGCCATGCACTGTAGTTAGCTCAAAATATTGCTAGCATTAAATGTGCCCAGACATTTTTATTAATACATTAAATTTGCATTAAATTTTTAGGCATTATGATTTACCAAGCTTACACCAAGATGGCATTTGAAACTGACATGAGCTGTTAATTAAAAAAGAACACTAAATAATTGTCAGTTGACATCTAAATTAGTTTTGTTAGCTGACAAGCTTACTTCAAGCTTCTTTCTCTTCTCAAGTGTTAGTAAACATCCCACTGACTTTAAGGGCATCCCATTATGAATTGATTGTTTAAATCTTAATGTTATGTACTTGACTAAATAAAGTGGTAAATGCTGTTAATTATTTCACAATGAGCTGTGAGTGCATGTGGGTGTAGAAACACTTTTGTTTTAAGTATTTGAGAGTATCAAGGGGGACACATTAGAACGCTTCCTAATTTTAGTAGAAACCTGTTCTTGCAATGTGTTTGTTATGTTCAGTTCCAGCTGATCTGGGTTCTAGCATCAGAAATTACCTGCATCAAGGCCTCCAACTGGTACAAGGTTGAACATCTCCATCTACTATGATGGTCCTGTGCTGGGTGACATCCATGCAGTCCCAGTGTGTCCCAGATAGGGAGAGAAATTGTTGAGTGTCTTGAGGCCCTTGTGGAAATAATGTGAAATTCAAACCAAAATTTGGCTGAAGGTGAATTTGGTGAGTGCTCTTTCATCTGAGTTAGAGATTTGGGTGTGGGTGTTGTTTTGAGTGTTTTTTGGGGTTTTTTTGGTGGTTTGTTTGTTTTGGTGAGTTTTTTGTGTGCTTTTTTGTTTGTTTGTTTGTTTTGTTTTGTTTTCATTGTTTTGAGGCATGTTCTTCTTATGCCAGTTCTTCTTTAAGATCCTAAAGGTATGATATCTTGACTATCACTGAGGGTTTCAGGTTGCCTGGAACTTTGAGGGATTCTGGATGGTCGTATGATTGATTAGAGTAAATCTAGAATCAAGTGATTTCAGATAGCTGACTTTGCATTATCAAAGGGTTTTTCAAGACTAGCCTCTGGCCTAAAAATGCCATGGATTAGAATTCCTCAGGGAATTGAAGCAGTTAGCTAAAATCTGTTCAAACCTAGTTATCATGTCTCTCTGTCAACCTGAATAAATAGGAAATTATTCCTATGACATATGGGGGAAAAATAAATCAGTTAAATATGAACATGCAGGTTGGATTTTCCTGAAGAATCTCCTCAGTATTTATAAAATTGTAGCATTACAGTGCAAGTACTCAACAGCAGTAGTATTTCAATGCTATTTTCAGAAAACTTTGGAATTGGACTAGATGACCTTTGGAGGTCCCCTCCAACCCAGACATTCTATGAAAACTAACTGGTGGGGTGATTGTGGTGGCTTCATCTTTATGGAATTATTTTATTTTAATTTGTTTTGTTGGTTGCCATTGTTAAAAATAGCTACTTTCCACACATCTCCTTTCAGAAATATACATCCTCAACCAGTTAAATGAAGAATGTTGGAATCCAAAGCATGGCATATAACCCTATCTTTCTGGTCAAATTTGACTCTACATCAAAGAGTTGCCAACACTAGTGAGAGTCCTATGCAAGTCTACCATGCACTTCAGCTATTACTTCTGCTATAAAGGTTCAGTTCCAATCTTTAAGATATTTCCATTAGTTATAGGCCAGTTTAGTACTTCAACACAAACTCTACCGTCTAGAAAGGCCCCACCCTGAAGAAGGTTGGGAGGACAGATTAAAAAAAAATACATTGATTCCTATATGCTGTATTTCCTTTTGATTTTCTGGGAGCAGGTTGGAGAATGGTGGTGCAAAACCAACTAAGTTCTGCATTAACTATCTGAGATTTTGAAAAGTACAGCTTTGTTTATAAAACAAAGTAGCATATATACTTCCTTGCTAAAAATTGATGCTCTCTTGAGGATATCTGCATTTCACTAATCCTATTAAGGATTAGCTATAGAAGTATTTTTAAATGATTGCTAAGAGAAAAATTTTGGCACGAAACTGGAAACTCCACTCTACCTTTTAGCAAATGTCTGTAGACTGGGACAAGGTATCATCAAAGGGCTCATTGTAAGGTCATCATTAAAGTTATTACATTTTGCTGCCATGACAATGTCAGTCACTTCTCCTAGGAAGATCAGAGAGTGGTATCATAGATGTTCAAACTATTTCTGATGGAAACTATCACACGTAATAAACAGCAAGAGGAAGTAGAAAAGTGGAGGAGTTCATAAATCATACTATCTGCATTTCATCCAAGCAATAAATCTATTGATCTTTATATGTCTTCTTGTCTTTGTCCCGCTCCTTCTTTTATTCCCTTTTCTCCTGAGTCTTGTCTCTGGCTTTCTGTTTTGACTTAGCTCTTTCTCATGGCCTTCCCATGGAAGGCAATGGATGAGAGAAAATGGCCTCAAGCTGCACCAAGGGAGGTTTTGATTGAATATTAGGAAGAATTTCTTCTTTGAGAAAGTGGTTAGGCACTGGGATGGGCTGCCCGGGGAGGTAGTGGAGTCATCATCCCTGAAGGTGTTTTAGAAATGAGTAGATGTAGTACTTGAGTCTATGGTCTAATGGTTAGGGAAACATTGGGATGAAGATTGGACTTCATGATCCTAGAGGTCCTTTCCAACCATAGTGATTCTATGATTCCTATTTGTCCCTCTGGCTAATGTCCTTAATACACCAGAAAGTCTACTGAGTATACTACATTTGTTCTTCTAGCCATATAAAAGTCCTAATCTATTTTAGATTAATACAGAGAAATTGTCAATCTTGTCAGAGAATAGTGTGTTACTAAAAAGGAAACATTTTGTGAAAGTTAGATATGTTAGCTTGGAGAAATGTCTCTCTGGGAAAATAACAGATGCTTCACCGCTGGGGCTCTTCTCAGTTGGGCAGGCAAAACATTGAAGTACTTGCTGCAGGAGGTGCCCTTGCTTTGATCTTCTGCTGAGCGTTTACATTAGCTGTGCTTTCTTTATGAGGAACAAATGTGATGGGCACTCCCTTCTATCCAGCTCTCTGAGAGAGGTCAAAAGCCATTTCTTAGGTCGTTGAGTACAGCTGTTGCCTTCAGTTAATGAGAATGCTGATTAATTAATGTTTGAGGTTTTTCAGTCACTAACAAAATGTCTCTAAGGGACAGAAAAAAGTGTCCTCATCTGTAGATTACCATGAGCCAATAGGCAATTTGCAGTCCAGAGTCTCTAGTCCCTTACATTTCTACTTTATTGTCTGTATTTGAAGGAGATGAGGAGTGGCTATTGCCTAAGCAGTCTAGCACTGCCTCTTCTGCCTAGGAACTGCATAACCCTGACCTGTGAAAGCCTGGAGTGAAGGGATTTATCAGAACTGAGATCCAGACACAGTGACAAGGAAATCTTTAATGAAGGCATTTACCCTGGTTTCCATATTTTTCTGTTTTCATTCCATAAAAATGTGTTGGTGTTTTTTTTTTTTAATCGGTTTGCTAATACATAGTACAAACTAAACAAACAAGTAAAAGGTTAATCCAGAGTATCTGAAGGATTTTCTTTTTAAAACGAATCTCACTCTGCAGGGATTTCTTTCCTATTTCTGAAATATCAAAACTCTGTCACAAGGAATTGCCTTTTCCTTCAGAGGAAGAGTTGACTGGGCATGCAGTGGACTGTGTGCACACACTGTGAAAACATTCAGTTTTCAAATGAATGAACAAACATTAAAAATTTTACCAAAAAAAAAGTCAAGAAAAAGGTGAGTGATCATGTTTAGTTTTAATGTTGCTTCCTTGTATGGTAAATTGCTAAAAATGTACACTCAAATGTTTTTGGTTTGGGTGTTTCTTTTCAGTAATGGGCATGTAAGGATATTGCCACCAAAATCTTTTCGAGTAGCTCCAAATGAGATAACTGATGTGTAGCTGCATGAATTTCCTGGAGCATGAGAAGGCTTTAAGGACAGATAGGACTCCTGCATTTTAAAACAGCATGCTGTGAATTTTCCGTCTCCTGCACGTGCTTTAAGCAGAACATCAAGTTGTTTGCTATAGCTATGAGGATAGGATTTGTCAATCCACTGCCTGGTGGTGCCTGGCTCCCCACTGTAGTGGGGAATGGTCAGGGAGTACTGTATGACTGAAACTCAGGAGGGATTTCAAGGTCATAATGTATCTAGTTTTCCTACTGCTAAGGTGTCCAACATTGTAAGTCCTAGCTCGCCTCTCCTCTCTTTCTCCTCCATGTCTTATGGAGAAATAATTGTCTTCTTGGGGGCTTGGGAGCTGTGCTTTTATTTCTTGCTCAATAAAATGGATTCTAGATATATGATGGCTTTTAAACTTCAAGCATAGTTCTCCCACTCCACAAGTAGCCATTTTGGTACCTTTACAGAAATCCATCTTGTGTCTGCTTTTCAGACTGCTGAAACACTTGTCTGGAGCTGAGTGTGGGCTTTGGAGTTTCTGCAGTTGTGCCAGAAAAATTTGATATATTGAGTGGCTCACAATAGATTTTTTTTTTTTTTAATTTCCTGCTCTTAGTCACATTTGTAATCCCAAATTTTCAAAATCTACAAACCAAGTTTTAAAATTCTGTAAAGAAGTTTTAAAAAAACCCTTGAGTTTTAAAGCAAATGTATTTTGGGAACTGTGATTCTGACCAGAAAGCACTTTTTTGGCCAAACTTTTCTTCGTAATTAGAATGTCTGGAAGCCTATTTTATAGAAGCAGAAATATTTTCTCTCCAGTAACTCCATGACACTCGGAGAAAGGAGTTGGGAGGTGTGGGGAATCCACTTGCAGATATGATTACAAAAGCTGGCTATATTAAATGACCAGAATAAAAGTTATAAAGAAAGAGAAATTTTTGGGGAAAAAAAAAATAGTCCTAAGACTACACAGTGGGCATAAAAAGCATAGCTCCTGATTTTCCAGATTAAAAGCTAGTCTCTTTGATCTCGCCTGTGAATTTATTTCATTATAAATTTAAAAAAAAAAAAACTTTCCTCCATCCCCTTAATTATTCTTTGTGCTCATATGAAGAATGTTTTAAATTCAAACATAATAAAAGTGATATTGTATTACTTTTATTATCCTAATGATCATAATACATAGACCTTAATGTATGCTTTCTAATGGAATTAAACCAGTGACAGATTATGTGTTTTATGGCAGAAATAATACTTCATAGGGAATATTTTGTGTAGGTCAGTATAATATAGTGAGATGAAATTATTAGTTTCTTTTTAAAAAGGGAGGGAGGGAAATCTCTGAAAGCCCATAGGACTAGAGAGGACATTTTCAATTCATATTTTCAATGTGGTTTTAATTAAGGTTTAATAATTACTGGATGCTTTTTAAATATTGTTTATTTTTTTGAGAACTATGTTAGATAGCCATCTTCCATTTCTCTTGGTTTCTTCTTAGGTGGAAAGAAGTGGATTTACTAAGTCAAATTCATGTGTTGCTGTTTGACCTAGATCCCATCTTCAGTCTAGATCTTTTAAGGATGTACACAAACCTCCCAATACAGAGGGGTTATAAGAGATGCCTCAAATGCTGCAGTGCCCCAGTTCTAGTGCTAGCTTTCTCATCCCTTGTCTCTGTATACTGGGTTTAGACTGACTCCCATGACTTGAACAAACCCTCTGGATTTGGAGAATATGTGGTTCTGGGTGGAAGAACCTTTCAGAGGAATTTGATATCAATACTTGAGTGGCTTGTGGATCATTTTTTGAAGCGTCTTAAAGTAACTGATGGTGCTTTTTCACTTCTCCTGTGTGACAGACTCAGGTGTAGCATGCAACTGGCATTATAATAAAAATGTGCTCTCCAGGACCCTGGCAGCACCAAGAGGCTGGTGAGAGGCACCGGCTGCATCTCCAGCTGGTAGCGGAAAGTTTTTGTGCATCTGTTGTTGGCAATGAGTCCAACCATGAGACTGCAGACTAGACAGATCTTACATTAGAATGGGGGGACAAAGAAATAGTGAGTGTGAATCTGTTGCAGTAGGCTGCCTAAAGAGCTAGGCTCAGTCAAGTTTGCTGGAGCCAGGCATGCAGCTGAGGAAGCTTTTGCAGTCCTCCACCAGTATAGTTAATTCTCTCCAGGTACATCTGCTGAGCGGGTGATGGACCTGCAAATAGATACATCAAGCTGGGACCCCCTGGTCTGTGATCTTGGTGAATGTCCAGACAGGCTTAGTCCTCCTCAGACCTGGTGCCTGGAGCTGATCTAAGCAGATATCAGCTTCTGAGCCGCACTGAGTGATGTCCTGTTCTCCCTGTGCCCTCTGCTACAGAGCTGTGCTTGTGCAGTGCCTTGTCCGTAGGTCAGCGCAGTGAGGAAAGTGGTGCAGAATGCAATGTGGGCATAAGATTAGGGAGCAGGAATAGCTCACTTTCCCCACCATATGAGATATTATTAACAGCTCCCAGTCATAACCTGCATTGATAAACAGTAACATGTGCTTTGCCTTTCTCAGTGCACGGTGCTTGCCTTAGTCCTTTTGCTTCTGTTGCCTCCTGCTTCCATGTCACTTTCTTCTCCCACCCTCATCTCAAGTTTCTCTGTCTCACTGCAGCAGGTAGTGGCTGGTTCTGTGGCATTTCAGTAACCAGGGTTCAGTGCCATTCACCTTTCGGGCAGCAAACGGGAAAGAAAGCATCTGGAAAAGCCAGAGATAAGTGGAAGAAAGGGATGGCTCACACTGAGTGCCTGAGCAAATCCAGAGCCAAGTAAGGAATGCCCATGACAACAAAGAAACTACAAGCAATGATCCTGCTGGAAACCATTCCTGAAAGTCATCATTAAAAAAAAAGAAAGGTGTTTTGGCTGGTATTTATTGTAGTGAAATTCCCACCTACATGTAAATTTCTTAAAATAGGCACTGTTGGCATCCAGGCAAATGAGATCCTTCCTTAATTCTCAAATCAGAGGCAAAATACTGCTTTGTAGTAATAGATGAGGGCAGGACTCACTCCTACATGAAGACAAGATTTTTTTTGATCTCTAGTCCTTGCCAGGCACACCTTCAACCAAAGTCTATAGATTTGCTATTGGTGCACCTACCCATGTAACTTTTGGAGGCATGCTAATGCATTTTCTTTGGGTCTATCACAAAGTGCCTTTTGCTGTAGAACGTCTTGCTGCTTTTGAGTCTTCATCTCTTTGCTCTAAGCAAATGCTACTTTTTTAAGGGGACTTGAGCCCCTTGATTGTTCAGCAATAACTAGTAACTAAACAGCAGTCATTGCTGGCTTCAGATCTGTAAGAGCAGTTGGTTACCCCTGTCCTCTGTAGTAGACACTGTATTCCTCTGTACTCTTGGAAGTGTCAATAGAAGGGTGCAGAGGGCTTGAAGGGCCAACAAACGGATAGTGAGAGCAATGAATTCCTAAGTGTACCCTGAGGAGGACTACAAGAGAATAGAGTGCTGTTGTAGGTCTATGGATAGCTTTGCTTGCAGAAGCTGAGGCAGGAGCAGGTATCCAGTGGATACAAGCTGTAATAGCTGTTCTGCATGCCTCAGATGGGGCAAGCTGCTCTTGTGGGATTCCTCAAGGATAGATGATGATCTTCTATGAACTTGTACATGAAGTACAGTAGTGTGTTAAGTGTTCATTAGATAAAGCAAGGCTTTTGCCAGCAGAGGGTGCCTGTCCCCTTAACCTGAAGTCTTGGAGTCCTCAGTAATCCTTGTAAATGTCTGTCTTTGTAGTGGCTGCCAGCTCCATCCTCCCCATTAGTCCATATTAGTCCCATTGTCAATATGATCCCTGCTGACACTTCCTATCCATGAGCTCCACTTCTTCCCTGCACAAAGTGCATGTGAATAATGGTGAAGTAAAAGGCAAGCTGTGAGAAAGCCCTGCTTTGGGCTGGCAGGAAGCATTAGAAGCAGCGCCAGTCAGGAGCATCCAAGTCCTGTAAGAAGAGAAGGTGGACAGCAAACAGTCACAGCCTAGTTCAGCTGTTTTGCTCTGTAAAGGACCTTTAAATGTTAACATCTATTTTTACAAAATTGAAAAAGTCCTACCACAGTGAATTGATCTCTGCTGAAGTCTTCTAAATCCATGGAGATACAAGTGGATTTTCTGTCTTAGAAAGAGAACCTTCTAAGGGAATTTCTCAATGTTGCCAGCTTGTGGTTTTTTTTTTCACTCAGCATGAATGCCACCATAAAGTCTCGGGGAAAGGAATACTTGGCTGAACATTTCCCTTTCATTATCTGGTTTATCAGGAGCAGAGTGGAAGAAACTCACCATGGTTGCAAAACCATTGCAAGCCAGTTTCTGTAGAAGAATACCTACCTAAGAAAAATATCTTAAGATACTAGGAACTAAAAAGCAGGAACCCACTAACAGATGATGCTTCTGATAGGAATCAAACTTATTCTTTGAACCACAGTGAAAAAAGCCAACATTTTCTGTTCTTCAGGAAAATTCATATTTTTTAACAGGTTAAACTGTTCAACAACTGAATAACAGCAAAACATACAAGTAAATATTACTGCTTTTTGCTAAGCGAACCCATTCTTCCCAACTCATTTCAGGTCCATCCTTCAAAAGGGGAAGGCACAAGAGCATGTGCCTCACTTTTTTTTCAACAGAGGTCTCTGGAAGGTCTCCATATTGCTTTACCTCTTGCTGTACCATTCTGCTTTAGATTAGTTCTTTGCTGTCTGGTCTCTTCATCTGGTTTAGATGCTTCTATACTCCAATCAAAATAATCTGAAACACACCTTGAGTAAGAATTTTAAGAGAGAAAACCCTGTGATATTTCTTTTTCCTGATGTTGGTGAGGGAATGCCTGACCAATCTGGTCTCTGCAGAATCTCGGATTTCAAGGCTGTACAAAACATCTGCCTTCTTGAGTAAATTACAGTTGTAAAGCTCTCCCTCCAGAAGTCTGTTTTAAATGAGAACATTGTAGTCCCTAAGGAATGCTGGTGACTGCATGTGTATGACCACCTTTGTGGAAAAATGACTGCAAATGAGCAAAGATGTTCACAAATGTTCAGTTATTTTGACATACTGTGAGTAAAAAACTTGTTTATTATTTCCAAGTGTTTGTAGAGGGACAAGCAAAACACAGTCTTAGCCAACAAACAAGACTCTTGGGGTATTGAAAGTATAAATAAAAATGATCCGTGCACCCTCAGAGGTGGCTTAGTTCTTAGCCTATTTTGGTCTGTGAAGCATAGGTAGAACTGAGTGAGTGTGGTAGATGTGATCAAAAGTATTTGTTAATGTTTTGACCTGTTGTGAGTTTGTGTGCACACATGCATCTGCGTGTAATTCATCTTTGCACTTTCACTGTTCCGTGTTCTTTCTGGGATTAGAGTTGAAAATACAAAAACCAACCTGCACCCTCTGAAGAGAAAACACTGGGGGCCTGTTATGAGGCTTCTGATGGTTTTCTACCTCATATGTTTCATCTGCAAATGATCCTATGCTCCAAGGTTCCTGCGGACCTCTTATGGAAGGAATAACATGAATGTTAACTCTCATTTTTTACTTATTTATCTTTATTTTTTTTTTATTCTTCCTTGTTGTTTCCCCTGGCCTAAGTCAGTGGTCTCAGGGGGCTCTCTCATATTTCAGAGAAGCAACTAAATATCTGAGTGTTTGGCTGAATTCTGTAAAGCTGGTTGGTTTATTCCATTGCTATTTCTCCACAAAATGCTTCAGATATCTCAGCTAGCTGACTGCACACTGCTGACCACATATGCTTTGCTATTCTCATTCACAGCATAGCTCCAGTGGTAAAAGACACTGATCAGAATAAGCCGGGCTTAGTAAAGTCTTGCTTTGTAGTAGGTCTATTCTGATTCTTGAGTGAAATGGGAAAAGTGGTTTCAAGCATAGTCATAATTATCAACCGTCCCTCTATTACCCACTCTCCACCATCCAGCCACTGGGCAGGATATATATGTTTAATTAATTCTGCTTTTACCTTCGACCTGTAAATAGTGGGAGTAATGTCAGATTTATATGTTATATGAATAACAAGGATTTCTCAGGAGAGCCTATCCTGGTGAAAGTGGCTAACTGTAATTTTCAGCTGTGAGTAATTGTATATAATATAATCCTAAATGATTTTTCTTCTGTAATTTCATTAGAGTTTAGAAATTTAATTAGATTTTGAATCACTCTGAAATAAAGTAGCAAAACACCCAGAGACTAAGAGCAGTGGTTATTTTGTCCTCTGAGGCCAGAATTCTTGGTCTCAAATTGGCATGTGTTCATTAGAAGGAAGTTTGCAGAAGTTCTTGATATATTATTGTCTTTCAGAATGGACTCTGAATAGGTCTTTGGAGAGCATTAGAAGAGCACACAATTATTACACAAACTCTTTTTGAGGTTTAAGATCATCTGCCTTGCATATAGTTAATAAAAATATGCCTCTAAAGTTGTTTAAGAAACTGTGGAGATAGGAAAGATGCTCCTCCAGTGCTTTAGTGCTCTTCCTGGTTTATTAGCAACTCCAGTACCTGTGTACGATGATACAGAGAGGAGTTGTTTGCTTTACTTTAATGATTAGGTAGGTTTATGGTTATTTTTATTGCCACACATAGGAACTGTCATGGTGGCTGTAATTAGAGGCACAGTAAAATGCTCTTCCTTCTCATCCATCCGAGGTTCAAAAGAAATCTGTCCTTCTGGCAAACTTTGAATCTCTGTGGAATCTGTCCCATGTGCAAAAAAAAAAAGGAATCAAACTGCACTAAACAGGGCAAAGCAAAGACCAGTGCAGCAGCTTACAGTTGTGTGGGGTGTCAGGATAGTTGTGATGGATTCGAAAAAGGAGATGTTCTTAAAAAATTTTGAAAGACTCGATATGCAAATGTTTGTTCCCTTTTTGTTGTAACAGGTGTAACATGGTTTGTGCTTGTGGAGATGCTTAGTTCTTTACTGCTTAACAAGAAAAAGGATTTGAGCATTTGGGAGAATATTCTCTAAAGTCTTTACTCACATAGCAGTGCCTCTTTTCTTGTTGGGTTTAGTTGCTTGACTGTCCTAGTTGCAGGACTGTCTGAATGGTTTTTTGAGAGTACGTACTTGTAGGGCAAAACATAAATTGAGACATAAGCAGAGAGAAAGAAAATTCAGGTTATTTTCAGTCTGGCAACAATATAAGGAAATATAAGAGAGCTATAGTCATAATGAATTAAAGAATGTAACAGAAACGAGCAAGAAGAGAGAGTGTAAATGTTGTGAAATTAATTTCAGCAGAAAATTCAAATAAACAACAACAAAAAAGAACTCTTTAAAGAACGCCATAACAACTTATTGGAAAAGAAAAAGGAAAGTCCAGTGCAATGGGATTCCTTTCAGCCCCAAAGTGAGAAGTCCAAAGGAAAACTCCAGGATGATGAGAATGTTCTCTGTCTGATTTATGTAACCACTGCTAGCACCCTTTGTATGGGCCACTGCAGGCAGATAAGGAGTGCAATGGTTCTGTGGTCTGGTCCAAGGGATCTTTTCCTTTGTTTCATTAATAGCTTTTGATGAGAGCTTGTTATCATATAAATCCAATCCTCAGGCTCAAATATATGCTTTGCAGAGTGTGGCTGAGCAAGCTGAGCAAGTCTTTTCCAGCTGAAAAAGACTGAAACGTTTTGTGTACTTGGCTTGATGGATATCAGTGGAGATTAGGCAACATCAGGGCAGGCTGGTGTGTGTGGATGTGCTGCCTTCAACTAGCATGTCATGGCACATTATGGAACAAATTGAAGAAAGCATGTTCAGACTGGTTACTGCCAAAAATCAAGGTGCTATTGCTATGGGCATCCGGAACAAATGGAAACTATGCTTGAAAACTCACAGCTGCTCTTCCTTTGCTATTTTCTCTGTCTCCTCCTCTGTCAGGACTCTGAGCTGCTGGGACAACTGGGAGGAATTCCACATCTCAGCAAGCAGCAGACTCACAGATGTCGGGTGTGTGTTAACAAAGTGAAACACTCCTGCAGCAGTTATTTAATGCCTTCCTCCCTTGCCATTAAGGAATACTGTGGGAAACCATTCAACATTTCAGTCTCGACCCTTTTTTTTTTTTCTTTTTTGCCCCTCCATCTCTGTTTCCTTTTGAAGGAATGTGTTACATTACAGAGATGCTGGCACACTTTAAAGATGTGTTTTCTTGATTTTACCTGGGGGTCACTATAGCTCTATCCTATTGTCAACTCAGATGCCAGGAGGCAAAGAGAAAAACCTTTGGGCGTATGCTTGTCTACTTTGTGCAACATCAAGGAAGAAGCTGACAAAGTAGTGAATGGCTCAGCTGAGCTGCGTATTCATTTGCAGGTGTTCTGCCCCAGATCTTCCTCTGTTCTTAGGCTTATAAAACTGTGTGATGTCCCTCATGGAAGTTACAACTTTTACTGAGCTTAATTTCTTCCATACTGGCTGCATCTGGATTAACCATTCAAACAGTTTGCATCTATGTGTCATTATTCCTTGCTTCCCAGTGAAGAGAATTTTTTTTTTCATTTCTAAACCAGACTGATTCTTGGTTATGCTGCAGCCAGGAAAAAAGATATTATAAAAGAAGGCAACCTCTTCCACTCTTCCATGGTGGGGAAAACAGACTGCACATCACTTTGGGAAGTGGTATATCTTTTAGGCTAAGGCATAGCAATGAGCATATTATGTGCTGGGATGAAACACAGGTAGACAGGCATACATTTTGGTTGGAAAATAAATCTTTTTGTAGGAAACATGGCTAATCTGTGTGCTTGAAAGATGCCTATCTGATATTTGTGTGAATGCAGACAAATTCTTTCTAAGCTGAGTTTCAGAATCCTGCCACTGTGCCATAGGCAGTGGTCTGAGATATGGAGAAACTTACAGATTTGATTTCTTGATGACACAGTTTATAGCTTGAAATACTTGAATACAAACAATGAGAGTGTTCATGGTTCCTCTTCTCTGGTGTGCTTTCCCATAATAATACTCTTCCACTGCAGAACTTTGCACCTACACACAGCATAGTATGGCTTTCAGCAAGGTTATCTTATGGTCAGGGGGGAGTGTTCTTTCACTGTTCCTCTCTGTGCGCGTTTGGCAGAGCGTGGGGATGATGACAGGGATCCGTTTAGAACTAGCCGTGTTATAAGACACTGAAAAACTAACTTTCCTTCCAGAACCTGGTTTTGCATGGCCATTGCAGCAAATGTCTCTCTAGCATTTTCCTTGTGTCTCTTGCTGTTTATTTCCTACAGGCTGGGACTCCAGGTAGCATACAGATAGCATCAGCAGTGGCAACATTTTTTGCAGTCTTCTGCTTTAGACCAGAGGACTTAAGTTCCCTTCTGGTTTGAGCTAAAAATTTTCTAAGACAGGTATCAATCTCCAGCTAGTTCATTTAGACCTATAAGTATATTCCTAGGATAACCTTTGCTGACCCTTAAACATAGTCCAGAACCTTATATGTATTAGTAAACCACAGCTCAGAGGACTGGTTTTACAGAAACTTGTAATCTTCTCTTGTCTTAGACAATCATAGTCTGATCTGTAGTCTGTTGTATAAAATGTTTATAAAAGTTAGAGACAAGTTGTATAGTATGAAATAATCTATATTTGATAAAAGGATTAATTATAGACTCTTTCAGGCTTCTCATAAGATCACTAGCTGGCCTGTCAGTTAGCTGAGAGAGTCTAGAAGTAGGAGGATGTGTTCATTCTTGAGATGACTGGGAAGTGTTTTGGTTAGCTAAGGGAATAGGAAAAAAGGTCATGTTCCTGCCTTAGACATAGTAGTGCATGAGTCACTGGGAAGGACGTGTGGGAACACATGGAACAAAAGTTTAACAAGTCAAAAGAATTGAGAAGACCAAGAATTAGGACTATGTTCCTCCAAAAGCAAGGCTGCAAAAAATAGGAGACAGAGGCTCAGTTTCATTTTGTAGCTTGATCTTGTTTATAATTTAGAAGCAACTTGAGACCATCCAATCTGACTTGCTTTTTCACCTGAAACGGATTATTTTTCCACTCTGATATCTTTCAGAGGGCTGGCACGTGGAAAATTTCTTTTAAAATTACAAAAGCTTCACCAGTTTGAAAAGATCTTAATCCTCTCTGAAACTGACATGAAATTGTTCAGTAAGTTCAGATACCTTGGAGAGGACTTAGGAACACACACAGAGACAGTGTGATCACATAAGCCTTGTTGCCTGTGACTCCCCATCTTTCACCCACACTCCCTTTTGGAAGTATCCTGCAATATTTTTGTCCTGGTTGTCTAAAGAATGTGTATACTGCCACATGGATAGCCTACTGGTTTTTGGCTTGTGTGTACTTCTCTGTTGCGTAGATGGATTTCTTGTGTTGAGTAAAAAATGCCTATTACAGTATGGAAAATTCAATAGTCTAACTCTGCCAAACCAAAACCCACACCTAGCTAACACTACCAAAATAACATTTGAAGAACTGTATTGTAGTAAGATGAGTTTTTTGGAAATTGTATTTTGTGCTACCATGTGAAAATTTTGATATAAGATATATTCAGCCTGTTGCATGTTTCCATGATAGCACAGGCTTTAGTAGCATGGTCCCATGGTACACAGTCATCCCTGTCCCATCTCCACCTGACTTCAAGAATAGATCCTCACCTCATCTGAAATGGGTGACGAATGGGGCAGAATAAAGAAGGCAGTTGTTCAATATATCTCCTCATTCTCATCATTCAGAGGGACTAACTAGGCCTTATTTGTTACCTACCTCTTTTGCCAAACAGAAAAAAACTTGCATTAATCCTAGCAAAGCTGTTCATATGCATCAGCAAGTGTCATTCACTACTTGATCCACCTCCACCAGAAAGCCAGGTTTGGCTGTGGAAGGAGTTGTCTGCTTGTTCTGAACAGGACAGCTCAAGTCTGGAGTTAGAGGTCTGCTCAGGGAGAGAAGGGGCCCTCCTCACAGACCATATGAATTTCAATGCATGCAGCATCCTGTGGGAAAACCTCTCTACATTGCATTTGCCTAATTGCTCAAATCTGTGAGCTATTGGAGGAGGAGATTCCTTCATATACTATATATTCTCTGAAGCACAGTAAGTCACAGTGGAGATAGTATCTGGAAAGGAGCTAGAAATGCTGGGGGGCTATGGGATGAAACAACAGTCCCACAAAGCTGAATAAAGATGTTCTTGGGGGATAGTCTGGCTCTCTGAGCAAGGAGTTTAGTACTAGGTGATCCTAAATGAAGGCTCCAGTGCTTCACTAAATTATGTTGTATGCCTCTCTGATTATCAAGCTCTCAGCTGCTGCAGGACTCTGTTGATAAAGTTCTTTTACTGAGGCAGCACTGCTGGAATTTTGCCTATGTAGGTTTTCATACAGCACGAACAAAACATCCCAGGCAGCCCAGCTTTGTAATTGCTGCACATTCTGATACACTTAGCTGTGTCTTAAAATACCTTTCGAATTGTATGATGATTATTTAGAAAGTTCCTAAGCAGCCTCTGAAAATGGCTGGGTGTTTACTATTTGAAGGTGGCATTTGTGGTGCTAGAGCAAAATGCAGTGCCCAGGATAATTCAGAGCAAGAGAAAGAATGGGTAAAGTATGTCCAGTTCCCATCCAATATTCTTGTGTCTCCTGTACATCTGTACTCTGTATAAGCATGTTTGACTTAGTTAAAATGAAGCCACTGTGAATAATTTATATCGATAAAATGGGGTAAACACTTCCAAAGGCATTGTGGTTATTGACAAAAAAAACAAAAAACAACAACAACAACAAAAAAAATAAAACAAACAAAAACACACACTGGAGGCTCTGAAAATCTGGAGCTGTAGTTATACTTCAGAGGAATTTAAACCCTCAGAAATTTTGAAGTAACCACAAAGGCACAAGGTTTTGCTTAGCCCTCTTAACAGTACGTAATTCTAATGCAAAAGGGAGACCTGGGTTTGTTTTTTGCAGATGATGTTTAGAGTTCTGCAATTCACAGTGGTTCAGGACTGTGAGGTAGATCCCAGCCACTCCAAGGGTGTGCCCTGCTCACCTTAAATTCCTCCTCCTGCTGCTGCTGTCACGGTACAGAACACCATTATTTTCTGCCTGGAAAGAGATGCTCTGTACTTCTGAAAATCCAGCTGTTTATTCTACTGCTAACACAGGAGATGGAGCACAATGTTTAGCCAATGTTTGTAAGAACATGAACAGAAGTAGCTCTGTTAATGGTAAACCTAAGGGTGCCCAGGAAAGAAATGAGGAAGTCGAATGATATGAAAGTAATGGCACCATAGCCAATACAAAGTGTTTCTATTGCTGTTTTTCTAAAACACTTCTGGGTTTATGCATTGGTACTTAGCTAGTTTAAAGCAGGAGATGAAATGAGCAAGACAGGACACCTGGTGTAGTCACAGTTCCTGGTTTTTAGCTTTGCCTCTTCTTGATGTGTTTGCCTTGTCATTGTATGGTGTCTTAAGGTATTTGGGGTAGTGAAAGTTTTAGAGGTACTAAGTATCCTTTTTTTAAAAAAAAAATAAACCATAATAAAATTACAAAAATAAATTTCCCACCTGTAATAACACTTCTTTTTACTGGATCAGCTAGGTTTTGAAGGGAAGAACGAAGGGAGTTGGATGGTATGAGAAGGTGGCAGAGTTGAGCATATTTGCTCTTGCTTTCGTGTGCTGTAGTGGAGGTGATCTGGTTCTTTGCTTTTGTCTGCATGTATGAGTTGTCCTGTTTTAATTATGCTGGTGTCAGGAAAGTGAGAAAAAGTTTCTGTTGTTTGTCTGCCTACCTCATCTCAAATCCCAAACTTCATTAAGGTGAGAATAAGTGTAAGTGGTCATGGCTGACATGACCACTGGACAGATTAAAACCTGTGATGTAGGAAATTCTGGGCCATATCTAAATATGAAAGTGACAAATGCATCCAGTAATATGTATTTTTTGGGGATTAGTAAGAGTACCATAACACACTGCTCATAGCTAGTACCTGCTGCTACAGGTATAGAGCATTATAAGTACACGATGCTCTTCCAAAGTCACTTTGCAGCTATTGTGGCCACACAAGGTATGGAAGGCTCAAGGTCTATTGTTTCTTTCCTCCTCAGCAGAAGCTAGTTTCTTTATGGTCAAAGGTCTGCAGGTGGTTTCCTCCAAAAGACCCACTAAGGAACATGGGTGTTGGAATGAAAAATTTTTGTCTCTTCTGTTCCTAGGTGTAAAATACAGTTTTTAACAGAATAAATCTTTCACAAAAATGTGCTATAGATGTGGAAATGTTGAGCCTCTATAAGGAATGAACTCCTGAAAAATACCAGCTGCTCATTTTTGAGAATATAGATGCAGTCCCACATAAGATCTGTAAATCAGGTAGTTCATGTCCCTGTTACCCTCTCTTGGCTGTGACACCCACTGAATTGCATTTTCATGACGTGCTGTAACCACAGGACAGAATGACCCATCACACCTGCACAGCAAATATTTGATGCATCCAGGTTTGGTTATTTTTTTTGACTTCTCAATTCAACTATCAAAACAGGGGACATGCAATATTGTATATGTAACTTCCACAAGAAAGCCTGGTGAGTTTCTGAGTAGAAATATGCAGCTTGGATTTTTTTGGGGGTGTGTGTTTCTTTTTTTTAATGATAAGGGTATCACTTGATGTCAGATTGCTAGTCAAGGGCAGGAATGAATAAGGGCAGGCTAGTGAATAGTGGACAAACAGGCTCCTAAAGCATATTTATGTTATTCCTCAAATGTATGAACATGCTATACTTTACTTTTGAGATCCTGTTGTTGGAAGCAAATTTTTATGTGCATAGAGCAGAGGCACTAGAACAAACTCTGCAGTTCTGCCTCAAAATAATTGCCATTTACTTTGTTTATAATGTGAGCGATGCTCCTGACATTATGCTAGACTTAGCTGCATCCTGTTTTGGTACTAACTAATATTTTCCCTTACACTAGGCATAAATAAACTGGGACTTCTCTTGAGATAAAGCAGATACTGCATCTTTAATTGAATATAGTAGGCATAAACAAGCCAATGTCCCTGCTTTGGGATTAGAATTATGTGGGTCTTCTCCTTTTACATTTAAAAAGCACTAGAAATCATTAGGCAGTCTTCATAAACACCAAGTTAAAATAAAACAATGATTTGTCATTCATTTACATAAATATTCCCCCCAAATACCTTATCTGCCTGTGAAGACTGTCATTTTGCTCTTGTGTGTGGTGCTGTGGCAAGCTGAAAGCTTTCAGCCACTAAGAGGAGCTTCTCAAAAATCTCAATCTCTACATGATAGGGCTGTGCCTGCCTTGCTCTGGTATGCCAAGGAGAGTGTGTGGAGAGATATTTATGGACAAATGAGGAAGAAAGGCACCAAAACTGCATTCCTGAAATGAGAGACTTAAATGTTTCCAGTTACCTCCCTGCTTTCTTAAAGCACTTATATATAGATCTAGGTATATAAACATTGATTTTTAGCTCCTTTAGCAGGAATTTAACCATCTACATTATGGTTTGAGATAAATTAGTTTGGAGAATCTAACCAATGTTATCTTTCTGATGGAGTGGGCCTGAGGTCTTTCCTAGGGAGGCAGTGTTAATGATGGGCACTTAGCAGAAACAGCATCTCAGCACATAGTCCTTTGCTAGTAAAATCATCACTATGTGTGACTGAGTGACAGCCAAGGCATTCAACTTTGGCTAAGGTACTGATGTCTGCCTGCATCACAACACAAATTAATCTTATGGGAGGGATTTGAAACAAGACTACCTTTCCCACTAAATCCTTAAGTCACCTCAGAATCAAGTAGATGTCATTCCCCTTTATTGTCTATCTCCACTGACCATCCATCCTTCCACTCTCCCTCTTCCTCTTCCCCTCACACAGAACACCTTGGGAATTTAATTTATTTGAAGATGTCCATAGAAGCCTTATGTAGTGGACAGTAACTGGAAGGTGACCACTGATCACCACTTATGTGGAGTTAATGTTTTCTCTGGTCTCCACTGGTCTGCAGAAATCAAAGCCTTGGCCACACGTTTCTCTATTTCCTTCCCCCTTGTTTATCACTGTCCTTGTTTGTCAGTACAAAGCGTATCAGACAGACCAGTTCAGGGGCAATGCAGGGTTGCTTAAAGGTGTTGATGTCTGGGGAGGAAGGAGCAGAACCAGTATGTGAAATATTCAAGGGCTGATTTAGAACTATGTGAATGTGTACTATGCAAGCTGCACCAGAAAAGGGAACGTGAGGTTACTGCAGTCACTCAAGCCTGGGCAGATATTTGTCATTCCAAAACTGTGCTGGTGAGGGGGAGCATCAGGGAGGGGGAAAGAGAAAGTGGAATGTGGGATCTCAGGATTGCAGTCCGTTAAGAGACAGAAGTGCCATCATCACAAACTCACCTATTTGGCCCTCGGGGAAAAGCTGGAAACAGTGGAGATAACATTACCTCAGGCATCTTGGTGTGAATTTTGCAGGGTTTGTGTAAATCTGATCCAGTGTACACCCACGCATCTAAATTTAGGTTGAGACTCTGGTGTTCAGAGGCAATCTTAAGTACACTTTTGTGTCAGTTGGGCTCTTATTCCCTCTGTGGGCTTGCTGTAACCTGAGCCTGCCTACAGACACCAGGTCTCTTTATGGATTCAGCAAAGCAAGAGTTTGCAGGGTGAGGAGTGAGAAATCACATCTAGATATGTAAGTGCTGACCACAAAAAATCAAAATCATCACCCTTTGTTGATGACTATCCTTAAATACCACCATCCACTACTGGGATGAAAGGAGGAGAAGTCTTTGCAGGAGTGCCGTGCCTCCAGCCTCTGGGGCTTTTTCTGCCAGTAGCCACAGCTCTGGATTCTGCCTGGCAGCCTTTCTGTAAAGCATTTCAGCTCGTTTTGTTACACGGTGTTAAACAGACAGGAGGCATTTGTCATCACTTCAGTGCCTGCATGGAAGTCCCCACTTCCCGTGGGCGCTGGGACTGATTGAAGGTGTGCAATGGGTTTGGCTTTGCAGGGTCTGCAATATTCTCAATTGTCCAACAGCCTTTCTGTGCCTCCCACCATTAAATGCTGCAGCAGAATCATTTCTGAGAGTCTTCACTGCCACAGATTGAGTAGCCTGATGCCTGGATGTCATGTTTGAAAATGAATTTTGCATCTCCAGTGATTTCTTTTTACTTCTGAGCAATTTTCCATGTTTTTTTTTTCTCTCCTTGGCTATCTAGGGAAGTCTCTAATACCTGCCTCGAAATGCAAGCTGGGCTGGAGCCTGGTGTCCTACTGACTTGCTTCCAGTCTCACCTCTTGAGATCTTCAGTATTAATTGTCCATCTCCTCCTTTTCTGATCTTTTTTACTTTTCCTGCCAACCCCTTTGGCTGTACTGGCTCTTAACAGTGAATGCAGTAGAGCATTTTGTTCAAAATTTATTCCCCTGATTCCTAAAGATGGAATAAATTAATAAAAACTTGAGTCAGCACCTCCTATAGTGGTGGGAAATTTCTGACTTGAAAATGAGAGGGTTTTCAGTGACTCTCATGTTCAAATCGCCTGACACCGAGATTAAGGGAAGCAAAGCTCATTTCCTGGGATGCTTCTTTGCTATTCAGTTACCTAACTCACCAAAGAAAATTCTCATCTGAGTTATATGTGTACAGTTTAGTGTATCACTGGCTTAGTATCTTATTTTGTTTTCTGTATGACTAAAGGATTTTTAAATTTCCCAGGCCACTGACAAGACGCCAATCCAGCAATATTATTAAAATTACCATGTGTCTTTCATCTGTGAGGACTCTCAAAGTCCTTTATGATCAACATTAAGAGATGACTCATCTTTGCAGCCATTATTGGGGTGATATGCAAGCACCGTTACCAGCACTTAACATAGGTAAGCAACAGCTCTGTTTGGGTTGTAGTATTTACTTGAGGCTGCGAGTATGTAAGACTTAGGGAGGCTCTATCTGATCATTATTCCCTCCTGAGATGAATACCTGAGGAAGTGGTTGATATAGTCCTGTATCACGAGGCTTCTGTGTGGAGCTGTGTGTAGGGTTGTGTGGATGTAGGTAGCCCATGTGGTAGGGAGAGATAGTATCAGAGGTGAGAAGAGTTAAATAGCTGTAGGAGGATGCTCATGTTCACAGAGCAGAGGCAGAGACACTTTCTCTGGCTATAGCAAAAGTGGCATGGCATGGTAAAGAAGAAAGGAAATGCAAAACTGAAGGTCAGACTAGCACTACAGACTATGAATCCCCATGGCCAAGGTCAGGCATAGAAGTACCAATGATATACAGATAGATATATTTTGTAGAGCAGCTTTTGGGGCCTTTTGGGTGAGGAAATTTTAGGTAAAGTTTCAAATGTCATGTTGGACAAGAGGAGAAGTTTTAACATTGCAAGAGGCAAGGCTGGAGTTGAAGGTGACAATAGAGAGCACGGTGATGTTAGTCTGAGCAGAGACATAGAAAAAGGGCTTGGCTTATTCTACAGAGCTGTAAAACTCACACAGCATTTTTCAAAGATGGCCTGTAGCAATCAGGTACCTCTTGTAGTTACATCCCCTGGACTAGACATCCATATGCCCTTGGCTCTTCAGACTGTGCTCCCTCTGTTCAGTGAACTCTTGGTATCCCACTTGGTGTGATGAAACTGCTAAAACTGGAGGCTGCTGAGTGCTGTACTGCCTATACTCAAATCTCTAATGAGCTCCTCCTTGTAGCTCTAGGTTTAATTAGTTTTCATTGCAATATTAATGATCCAAACAAAGCATTTTAACTTTCCTGTTGCACAGCTGGAATCTTCTTATTTAGCATTCTACTCTATAAGGGAATCACACCAACTTCCTTTCCCTTCCCCCATTTGTGCCATTAATATGCGTTAAAATCACAGTCTCATTGGCATAGAGTTTCAAACCTGCTATAAAACTCTAATAATTTCTAAAAATGGCAAGGTTGAGCTAATGACAGAGCCTCATCCAGATAATTCAAAGATAGATTTCTCCCAGAGTTTGATGGCAGTAATGATTAATACTTCATTTATTTACAGTCTATCAGGATTCACAAAGATTTGCCTGTTCCTTTGAGCACACGTACAATCTCTCCTGAACTGCATGGTATTAGAGCAGAAATGTCTAACATGTTGGTCTTCAACAAAAACCTCTTCCTTCTTTTCTTTTTTTTCCTCAGGAGAAGGGCATGCTCTGCCCTTGCAAGTGTAGATCTGAAGACTGAACATCTCAAAGTCTTCTCCTAGCACAACAGAATAGGTGGATCTCACATTTCCCTCTAAAATGTTGGAGAATGCTAGAGAAGACTATATTCTCCTATGCTGAAGGACCAGTGTGGGGTCTTGCCAGAATATTCTCCTTCCTGAGCTGTAGGAATCATGGGAATGTTGGCAGCAAGAAAGTTCCAGGGCCTCTTGCCCGTTCTCTTTCTTGGAGCTGAGCTATTGCTGACACTAGAACTGGTCAGTTTGGACTTTGTCTTGTCTAGAAATGAATGTTTTCTAGCAGCCTGAGGAGCTGTGCTCTGCAGATAGGCTGTTAGGAGCTGGATAATAGTTCTCCAGCCATAATGCACAAGCAAAGGTCAAGATACAACTCTGAAAGTACAGAAGAGATTTAGTGCCACTTGCAAAGAGTCATTTTCATCATGACTTACTCTCCTAAGTGCTTACACTGGTTTTGGAAATAGGACTTTGGAGTGTAAGCATGAAGACAAAGAGGTGAGGTCTGATTGCTTGCTTTGGCATTGTCTGCAGGGTTGAAGCTCATGAGAACAATGAGTGACTTGTTTACAGAGCCCAGGCAGTGGAGAACTGGAAGTGCCTTACCCAGAACCCCTGCTCTTATACCCTGATATAGACAGTCTCTGCTCATGCACAACCCCCAACTCACCCCTTCTCATAGAGGCATGTCCTCACAAACTGTTTTCTCTTATGAAGTCATCAAGCCATGTGTGAGCTACACAGACTGCTGTATTTAAATCAAGTATTTATGGTACTGTAAACTTTCTTAAAAACCAAAGCAATCGGTAAGCGCAGAAAAGAAGTTGTCACATCAAGGTCTCTTTTGGCTGCTGGTGGTGTTGAGAGAATCATCCAGGAGACAGACTGAGTACTGAAGGTCAAGATTTCACTCAGTGGTCCCAGGGCTCCCTCCAGCTATGTAAGACAGTAAAAAAAAATAAAACTCCCCACCTCCATCTATCTGTATTTAAATATCTAAGAGGTTTTTTTCTGTCTATGTAGGTGACTGAATAGAGACCTTTGGTGGGTGGGTATCTTGACTGATGATCCATTTTCTTACCTTTGTGATCTGACAGGGTAAAGATTTCAATGTGTGGAGTTTTGTTTTGTTTTTTTTCCAGAACATTTCTCTGCAGCAGAAGCTTCTTGAAGGTTTATACCAATTAGCTTTTTTTGGTAATGCTCTCATGCTGATTCCCTTTGTGTTTGAGAGTTTGTCATTCACTTGTTGCACTGGAGTATAACTGTGAATGGTGACCTACAAAAACAAGTGCTTTTGCTGGGAAGTTGTAGGTAAATACTTTGTTTGCTCTACTCCTAAGCGGGGGAAAAAGTAGGAGTATGTGTTATCCCTTCAGAAACTGTGAGAGTAGAAAGAGGAGAGAAGGCAACAGAGGTAGGAAGGATGCTATCTCCTTGCTCCTGTGCAAAACGTAGAGATAAACCTCACATAACTGAAAGCAGTACCACCGTCATATCCTGACAGCGTGACAAGATTATGCAGCCTGCACACACAGGTATGTGTGGTGTGAGGGAGGACATTATCCCTGGTCTGGAAGCACAGCTTATCGAAGGCCGTGTCCCAGTTGGGAAGGGCACCATAAAGAGAGGAACATAATAGCAACAACAAGATAACTACCCCAAGGTTTCCTGTAGCCAGAGTTCTCTTATAACGCCTTGCCGCAGTTAACACTACCACAGTGTGTCAATGAGCAGTTCAGCCACACTTGTTACTCCAAATGTAACTGGGTTTTAAGAGTAAAATATATGTCCATACAGGTCAGGGTGGCTTAACTTAAATAAGTTTAACGTCACTCATTTCACTGGAATTTAAGCCAACATGTTTTGGCTAGTAGGCACGGTTCAGTTGCTACATGGTGGTGGTGAGAAACTTGTAACCTAGTTTGCCAGAGGAGTATGTCTGATTGTAACTTTAGTGTGTTACACAAAAGTTTGTCATGAGTGATTGAACCAAGTCAAACAATACACAAAGTTTTAAGCAGTGTAACTTAGGTCTTAGACTGAGATCTGACTTTCTAGTGTATGGGCCACCACATATCACTACTTAATTACTCAGGGGTTTATTGTCCTCTCTGATCTGCTAACATAATTATGTGTGGTTTCTCCCTAACCCAGTTCCATCAGAAAGATGAAATTTAGTTTAAGTTCTCACTGGGAGGACTTTCAATCTGTGGTGTTTCTGCAGAGTCAGGCTTGGGACCAGTAAGATCTGGAGTGGGAAGACTGGGCAGTAAGGTTAAGTCAGAAAACTGCTGGGCACCAACCTCCTGACTGGCTTGGCAGCAATCAGCACAGCATATGTAATTGCAGCTTCAGTGACCTGCTTTGCTCTTTCCTTAGTCAGTCCCTTAGCCAAAATAGTGCTGTCAAGCTGAAATCAAAGTAACTATACCAAGGGACGGATCTGTTTTAACAAAACTGTTTTCTAAATTGATTTAAATTGATGTTCAAACTGTGTGCACAGCTTCCTACAGTGACAGAAGTATGATTTTACCTCTTTCTATTCCTGGTAGCTCTGCAGAGCTGAACCACCTAAGAGAGGACAGGCTTGTGTCTCTCCATAGCTGGGCATTTCCATTAAAACTGACCCAACTTTTGATAAAAAAAACTGTAATTGTCAGTTATGTTTCAGTTAAGAGCCTTCTGCTCCCAGCCTAAATCACAAGGCACTTAGGGAAACATTATTTTATCTCATACCAGAGCACATATTTCATTGCTGGTGGGGCTGACAGCACCTCTTAAAACCACAAGATATCAGGAGAGCACATGCTTCATATTATTTCTATTTGCTTGGCACCTTGAACCTTTGCAACAACAGCCAGCTTCAGGTTTTTCTTCTGCAGCTGTGAATGTGATCATAGCCATTTTTTGGGTAACCGACCCTGATGTAGAAACCATTTAACTCCACTGTCCTCTTTTTAAATGAAAAAAATAATCTGTTGTGCTGAAAGAGATGTAAAAATTGGTATGTCTTGAGGATAAGCTGGTGTATCTGCATTAAACACTGACACTTTTGACTCTCAAATAGAAGCATTAGGCACAGCAACCTTGCCTTAGGTGCAGATGCACTGAAAGAGAAAAACTCATACACCAACCTGCAATTTCACCAAGTGCATTTCTAAAGATGAATGGTACTGCAGGAGCTAGATGCATTTATAGTCGTTCATGAATAATTGATAATTATATTAAAGGTGTAGGGTTGACTGGACAGGCTTCCTCTCCTGGAATGGAAATCTCATCTCAAAATCTTTAGCCATTTGGCCTGTGATTGAAAGCTGCGTGGCAGTTCCACATTGGAGCTCATTGCAGGGAAAGACATGAAGCTGTCAGTTGTTCCAAGAGCTAATGGAGGCATTAAAAATGTAGCAGCTTACTGGGAAGAAAGCAGGGTTGGTGGGGAACGTGTTACTAGCATATGCTGTAACTGGACTGTAAGTGGTCTCCCCATATTCATGAATGATGGCTGACCTCTACTCTGCTAGGGCACACGTGTGCACGTCCATCATGACAACACACTCTGAACTTACTCCATCAGAGGCCCTTGGGAACATAACCCCTGTATCTGCCTCCAAATATAGCTCTGCTGGTCTGCAATATAAGGTGGTGGGGAGAGCTGCTGGATTCAGGAGCCATTTGGAAACTGCTGCAGTGATATCCTCGAAGATCTCTATGCCTGGTTGGTGACCTTCGCCAAGAGGCAAATGTCTGCAGCTTGTAAAAGAAAAAGATGCCTTTGAATGCCTTTCCACTTTTAAAAGCTCCTCAGTGCCGGCTCAGCAAAGCAAGTGAAACCCACAAGTGGCAGCTCTTACTGTACTTGCACTGCATGAATGTATACAGCCATACATCTGGACAAGAAGGCATGTCCCAAGAAGGGGGCTGGAAATGATTCCTGGAGCTGCCTCTGACTTAGAGCTTTGACCTGAGCCAAGCCACTAACTAGGAACTCTTTCAAAGTCAGTTCCTGTGAAAATAAGGCCAGTAACCCCTCTCTGCTTCAGTGTTCTCCTTCATAACCCCTTTGTAAAATAAGACTACATAACAGCTCACAAGAGATTAGAGAAGACTCATTCATTTGTATTTAAAGTACATAAGGATCCTTGGAGAAAAGTCCCTTATTAGAGAAATAATGAATACAAACATAATAACAATTCTATTGTCACTGCAAAACTGCTGGGATTTGGTCAACATCACCTGATTACAGCTTTGTTTGTCCTGTAGATTACATCAAAGAACGAATCATCCTCTCTAAGTATTTTTTAACATGGAGGATGAAAGTTATATATTGCTATCTTTTAAAATAAAATTAAAACTTTAACTCTAAGGTATGTGTAATAAAATGGCACTTAAATTCTCTAGTGTGCTATGCAGGCTGCTTCTGTTAATCTATTATTTTCTTTTCTTTTTGTACTTAATGTAATATTCTGAAGTTATTAATGTGGCAATATATTTGGCCACAAAAACCTGCCTTCTAGTGTTGTTAAGACTGTGAATTAACTCCATAAACGGGAGAAATTTCTGAGTTCCAGGCAAACAGATCATTCCTGAGATAAAGTGATTAGCAACATGATAGATATGCAAGAACTTCTAGGGAAAGGTTTTCCCTGGTGTCTTACCACAATGTGTGGGCTTAGATCTCATGAGTGGGTGGGACTCCAGCTGTCAGCAGTGAGTCTCTGTGGTGCAGTGTAGTGCAGACACCTGTGAACATCGCCACCTGAGCTGCTGCAGCCCCTGGGACACTGAGCAGCTGATTCCCCCTGAACAGCACTGCCACTGCCTTTAAATTACTTGAAGGTCACATACATTACCTGGGTAACCCAAAACCCAGCAGCAGCCAACAGAAAGGCATTCAGTGGGATTTAATTCAGTTCAGTGCAATCTAGACCAAATACTTTGCAAATATTCCCAGGACTAAGATGTGCACCTAGAAACGCCCTATGAGTTTGGTCTTACACCTGTGAGCTAAGCCATCAAGGGCTGACAGAGTGCTGCACCTTGTACTGATTGTAGCATCAAACCCTGAAATAACCAGTGTCAGCTGAGGTTGTAGATACTTGCAGAAAGCTTTCCTTGTCTGACTCATTCCTTCATCCCTGTGCTTATGCTTTTGCAGGACACATTCTGCATCGATGGTACAGTTACACTGGATGCAAATGAATGGGCCTAAGTTCAGTGCTCCCTAACGCCAGGGCTTTGGCAATGAATGGCAAATTCATTGGAAAAAGAGGCAGGTTTTCATTAGTGATAGTTACTAGAATTAATATCAGACCTGGGAAATGGGAATAATTAAGGAGATCATAAATGAGCTAAATCAAGTGGTATATTCCACACGCATGTGGCATCAGGAGTTACGGAGGTCTTGACTTTGCTGCAGATGCAGCAAAGGAGTAGACAAGAGACACCATCTTGGCAGAGAGGTAAAAGGATCAGGGATTTCCAAGCTGCTTTGCTGAAGCATATTGCTGTGCTGGCTTTGATGTCTGTCTCTCTGTGCTAGTGGGCTAGACTCATGCCTTCAAAATGTCTGCTTCATGCTTGGCAGTTAGAAAGGCAAACAGAAGACTGGGAAAGGGATCGAGAATAATATTGTGTCACCATGTAAATCCATTCTGAATAGTGTCTAGGGTAATTGCTGTCACCTCAAACAGGTTATAAGAGTAGATTAGAGAAGGTACAAAGAGAGGAAGCATGGAGAAGTTTTGAAGAATATCTTCTTCTATGAGAAGAGGTTAAATAAGTAGGATTCTTCAGCCTAGAAGACAGACAACTGATAGGGAAATTTTTTACTGTGTCCACAACCTAGGAACTACAGGTCACACAATGAATACCAGATAATATCCTTGAATACCAAAGATAATTGTGGCCATGGCCAGAGACAGGATATTTTTTCTGTTATTATTGCAAGGCACTGAATAACAGGATCTGTGTGAGGCACCCCAAGGCTGGGCACCATGGCACCTGCATTCACATGGATTTGGTGGCCTGTCCCATTGTGTGGACAGTGCAGCTCCTATGGAGGGCTGCAAAAAAACCTTGATAGATCCTTGATGAATAATTTGCATCCTGACATTTTTACTTGGCAGCAGATGTCTGTCTCTAGGTGGCAGGGATTCTTGTCTTTAGTACTATTAACCAAAGATCTAACTAACAGCATTTCTCAGAAGCTTAGTTGTTAAAGTCTACATTTCATGGCCACTGATTTTCCACCCTCATTTCAGGCCTTACTGGTCAGACCATTGGCTCCAGCACTGTTGCATGAGTATTTACCTGACACCTGAGCTCCCTGACTCTTGGCACAAGCAAGAGAGAGGTTGATCAACAACAAGCAGCTGATGTTGTCTTTACCAATGGCTGGGCAGAGGCAGGCTGCATCTTCCTAGGCCTTTGTTGCACTGCTTCTGGAGAATAATGGAGCGTGGTTAAGGCAGATTCCTCATTTGATGAATGAAGAGTTGAACTGTAGCTACTCAACTCGCTCACTGCATTCAGGCAGAGAGCTGCTGAAGTAGGGCCAAGCCACTGCCACCCTCTCCTCTGTCCTCCAGCCCTTGTACTCAGCACACAGAGCTGAAGACACGCGCTTTTTCCAGGGCTGTCAAACAAACAGTGAAAGGAAGCAGACATACAGGCTCCTTCAACTGGCAAACAGAGCCTGTCTTTTTAGGCGAAGGCAGCGTGTGCTTGTCACTCCTGCCAGCAGCACGGGTTCTGCCCACAAGGCCCTTTAGGCACCTGATTGTGTAGAAGGGGGAGCGATGTTGTCCTGCTGCAGCACTCGCGGTGCCGGTGGGCCATGGGGTGAGGGGAGGCAGGGCAGGGGGGTGTCGCTGCCGCAGCCCGCCCCTTTCACACGGGCCTTCAGCCGTGCTGGGGGAAGGAGTGCTCAGCACAGGCACCTTCTCCCTCTGAGGACACCTGGGTATGTATCTCTTTAACTCATCTTTCCAGGTGAGATGCCGTTTCCTGATTGATTTTGAAGAGAGATACAACATCATTTGTGTTGTGAAGTTGGTGTGGGCGAGAGATATCACCCTGTTTGGCTCAAATTTGCCAGTGATTTCAGTGTCCACCTTCATGTTCAAATGAAGGGACTTAGAGGAGAATGCTTTGTTAATTAAGGTGACTTCGATTTGATCCTATAAAACCTTGATCTGCTTTTATTTCCTGCTGGAAAATTCTCAAGGCGTCAACAGAATTAGGACCAGACCCACAAAGTTTAGAAGAAAAACTTTAGTTGTTTTGATTCTCCTAGTTTTCCCTTTATTCTTTCCTTGTTTTTTTATGACTTTCCACTATCCCCACTCCCTTTACCTCTCCTCTTGTGCATGTTCCATTTGTATCTCTCTGGGGATCTCAGCCATTGCTGGGTTTCAGTCCCCTTTCTGGGGGATAGAGTCCTGCCACCTCTCTTCAGCTGTCCTCAGCACTCCATGGCTAGGCTAGGCTGATCAGGAAGGCTTCCTCTCTCATCTTCCACTTCCTCTGGGGAGAAAGGCATTTCAAACCTCCCAGAGGTGCCTGCTAGCCTCCACTGATGATAAAGGGAGCCTAAATGGCCAGTTGAAACTTGTAAAAGGCCAGTACTAGGTGTTATGGATCCCGTCTACTCGATTGCATCTTCTTGCTCATACAGGGTATTTTGCACTAGAGCTTTTCTTTCCCTTGCATCACTGCTTGTGAACCATCCATGCATCCAAATGCTGAAACAAGTGTTCCTGAGTGTCTCTGTCCACTGAGGGTGAATTGTTGTATTTCTGCTCACTCCCAATAATAACGTCTTCTATTTATAGAGCTTCAAAGTTTCCCAAAGAGCCACCTTTGGGATGAAACATACCAACAGTTAGTGCATAGTAACTCTAGACAACAACTTAAGACAGGTGAGTGTATCCAGTAGAAGGTAAAGATAAGATTGCGTTTGACATGAACTTCACAAACTAATGTAACTCAAATAGTAAATATAAGGACTGAGTGATTATATCTGAAATATCCTGTGGAAATAGTGAGTCTGCAAATTATATTCGAAGGCAACTATGAGAATTTGGTGATTATAATTTTTTACATCAATGCCAAAATACATGGCAAAGCTCTGAAAGGTACGAAGGAAAATGTGAATCGGGACAATGGAATTAACGATACATCAAAACATCTGATGTTGAACAATGTGAAGGTACTGTTATTTAAATACCTTCCAATTTTTACTCATTTCTATTTACACAACCAGTTCCTTGCATTTTTCATATATTCTAGTCTTGCATTACTAACATGGAAGTTTTGTTTTTGTTTCTCCAATCGTTTTCCTAAAAATCTGTAGACTTTCAAAATTGGTGAAGATTTCTTTTTCTACTAAGGTGTTTCAAGCTTGTCATGCTCAACTAGGCAGGAAAAAGACTAGTCCAAGGTCTCATTAACATCGTTTCTGTGAGGACAGCACAAACTGTCTTTAAAGCAATAAGAAAGCAGAGCATATTCCAGCTCCCACTCAGGTCTCTGGAAGGGTTTCTGTTGATTGGAGCTGGCTCACCCTCATCCACCAGGCTACTTCTTGCAGTCAACATCAATTTCAAAACTATCCAGCTTCCGTGCATCACATTGAAATGTCTGAGAGGCTATTGTCCCTCCGCAGGGTTGGAATATGGAAAACAAAGGGACTTGTGATCAAAATGATATGGACACTGTTGAAAATGTCATCAGTGGAGACATCAGACCTTGCCTCCTTCTTCTGGCCTGCATACACAGTTGTTTTCTTAATGGATTTCAGATACACCTTGAAATTGGGAATTACTACTGTATTTTGAAAAAGCAATATTTTCTGTTGCTAACAAAAATATTGCTATAAAAAAAAAACTCTTTGAGCTTAAAGTGCTTAAACGCTTCAGTTTGTGCTCTACAGGGTGTGTAAACACTTCTGCTGAAATCACCAAGAAATCTGTGTCAGTGATGTTATGGATTTGCTTAGAGACTTGATTCTGCAAATATGTTTAGTTTTGTCCCTAAAAGAAGGGCCCCTGATCTCTGCAGGAAGATAATAAATCACGTACGTGTTTGCAGAGTTAGGATTTTCATCAGTAATAATGTAATTTTTTTTTTTATGTTTATCTTTTTATGCCTAAAATGTCTTTGTAAAGTTTAAAGGAAACTAGTTGTGACATTTTTTGAAAAGACAACATTTATCTCGTATTTTTCTTCAAATATTTGGCAACATAAATTTTCTAATGAGTTTTACAGACTACAAACCATTCAAAAGTGCCAGAAATCAGTGGTTTATATGATCATAATTCAAACCACGTGCTCTTTCCTTAATGAAATAAAAATAAAGAAGAATTCTTTTGTTTGGATTTGTCAGTTTATGAATACTAGCCACTTTAGTACATTTGGTACAGTGGATTTCTGCCCCAGGAATCACTTTAAAGCTAAGAGTAGTCTGATTTCTTGGGACATATCTGGTTAATCCCCATTAAGGGGTTGTGACATCGTTTTTAGGCTTGGGGGATTCTTATGAGGTTCTCTGATGCTGTTTTCCTGTCTAAACTACACACCTCAGTGACCCTGTTCTCCAAGTTCAGCTACAGGGAAAGGATGAAGATCCATTCCCAGTTTACCAGTCCACCCAGTTCCCTAGGCAGATTGTGCCAAGGACCTTGCAACCAGGTCCTGAGCTGTGTCAACCAGTCCAGGCGTACTGCAGGGTAGAGGAGCTGGGGCAGTTCTGCAGCCAATCTGCAAAACTGAGCTCTGTTTCTGATTGCCACATTTCTCTTTTATTGCTTTCCTGCAGTGGTTGCGTTCTGTTCCTCATTTGGCTTCTTTCTTCTCAGTCATTATTTACCACTGTTCTGCAGAGGAGCACATTTGCTATCTTTCAGGCCAGGTTTTTAGCTGTTCTTGGCCTTTCTGTGTTTGTGTGAATTCCTCCTGCTAACACTGATAATCTCACTCCATCACCATCTGTTAGTTTGTTAATCTTCTGTACATTCAGCAAAACCTTGAACAATTACACATTGGCTTTTTCTGAAAGCCTAGGCATGAACTTCTAGTTCTCTGTCTAGTGCTTATTTTACTGAATGTAAATTTCAGATTACTTAGTCTTCTTAGGCATGATTTAAAGTCATATCATTCTAGAAATACAGTATTATAATTCCTCGGATTACTGGAATGGGAAAAAGGCAAAAAAACCTGTGTTGCTTTTTGCAGTTAACTGGTGGAGTAGAAACAGGTTAGGCAATTGTGTTTGCTGTGGCTTGCAGACTAGTGGTGCCCATTTTTCCGCCAAGATATGCAAACTTGAAATATTTTTCAAAACCTTTTGTGGTTTCCAATAATCCTTTTCTGGGAAGGCTTTTGAGCTGCGAAGAGAGCTGGTTTGAGAAGGAGGAAGTGCAAATTTAAATTCCTTCTATGTCTAATTCACATCTGGGCTGAAACCTTCCTCCTAAGGCAAGCTGGCCTTCGCCTCACCACCCACCAGTGCTCCAGCACAAAACCATGCAGGTAGACATTTTGTGCTCCAGTATTGTCTGAATGTATTCTGCAGCACTATGAGTTTTTGAGATAATGCAGATATGTTCTGAAACTTCAGTGACCGATATGAAATAGAATTCTCATATTTTCTTCTTCTGTGCTTTGCTGTTTCGTTTTCTTGGCCCATGGCAAGTGTATTCTGCAAACTACAGAATGAAAACCACTGTAATTCAGGCAAACTCGTTAACCTGTAATAAGTTTTAATGTTTTATTTTTTCCTTCAACCCTCCCCATCCAGAGATAAGCCCATGTTTCAACCACAGCTACCTCTGCAGTACCAGTTGTACTGCAGCATAACACAGTTTCTTCTTGTAAAACAGTTGTATTCCCCAGCATCTGGGGGGAAGCAGCCTTGCAAACACTGCCCAGAACCCATCTCTCAGTTGCGAAGGAACCTGGCACAGGACAGAGCCAGTGGTTCTATGGAAACTTCCATGGAAATTCATCCAGTGTGGTGTGTAAAATGCAAAATATTGCATGAAAGTTGGATGGAGGGGGAGAGAGCTGGAACAAAAATCATACTGGCTGGTTCACCTTGTCTGTGGTGGGCTGATACAGTGCAAAGAGCTCTAAGAGCAGCCATGTGACACCTCTGGGTTTACTAGACTTCTAGCTGCTTGGGCTCTCATATGATCCCCTAAAAATAGCACCTTATGTTCCCCATCAGTGCTGCCCAACTATTTTAATTAGCCTGTGGTCTCTGGTTTTTGCTTTGTGATTTGTAAATAGGAAATATTCGTGCTAAGCCAGTAGCTCCACGTTCCTCCAACATCTTTTCTTAAATTACATGGCTTACAGCTATGTTTATAAAATACCTAATGCATTTGTCCTAATAGCTCTAAATGCCACTGACTTCTACATAATGTTTTTAAAGAGAATCAATTTTTAGATCAGTCAGACTATTTACAGGCATTTTTTTTCCCCCCTCATCTGACCTGTCACAAGCGTGTGCATTGCTTACCCTTTGCTTGAAAGGCTGTTTCATTGCATGTCCTGGGACAGCCTGAAACCCTCCTGCAAAGTGCTGTCAGCTCCTGCTGATTTCACTGACAATTCCTTAAGGCTTGGAAGGGAAGATTACCAAAGTAAATTGGTGCCCACGGGGCAGATAGGTACCTAACGTGGTTTTTGGCTATTTTAGATAGTGCTGTCTCTCTGAAAATTTGTCCCAGGTAGAATAGTGCTTTGCAGGTTTAAATGTTTAGTTGCAGAATAATTTAGCCAACTTCTTGGTGTTCCATGTTTCCTGTGCTAAGTTTTTTTTCTGTTACATCTTTCTCCTGCTCTTTGCAGAGTGTTCAATAGTTAGTCATACCAAAGCATCTATTTGGAATTCTACAGTTATGATCAATGTATGTTAGGTAGCTGTCTTAGGGGCAAAACCAAGACTTTGGTCCTGACTGGAGGCAATTTGATTTGGGGGAAATAAGTATGGTGTGGTTGTGACTGACATCCTTGCTAAAACTCTCGCTGACGTTGTGTCTTTAGAGTCCTTTTAGCCTGTGTTCTGACCCTGAAAGCCATAAGAGGGCTCCTCAGCCTCAGTCTGGTGCCATGGCTGGGCATCCCCTAGGGCTTTAGGATGAGTGTTTGGGGCTGGAATCCAGAAGAGTTGCCTCTGAGTCAGCTGAGCCTGGGTCATATTGATGGTACAGCTGAAAGGAGAACACATCAGACTCTAGAAATTCTTTAAAATTGAATTTAAGGTCATATTCACAGAGCTAAAGAGAGATACAAAAAGATGATGAAATCATTTGCCAGCAAACACACATGCAGTCAAAGCTAAAATGTAGCAAAGTTTGTTAGTTTTTGATTTCAGAGAAGTATCATAGCATTTTGTTTGTTGGAAAATAATATCTTTTACTACTTTCTGAGGGCAAGATTAAAATAATTTTTGGTATTGTATTATATTAAGTGCCATGTTATAAAATTCTAAAGTGTGAAATCAAGGAAATATTTATTTTTGCTTGAACCACGCTGAAATTTCTTCCAGAGCTTCCTTTTGCAGGCATTTTACTTTGCCAGGCTTCATTCAAAGATGTGATAAAGGCAAATAGAAAAAGCTTCAAGGTCTTAAAAAAGTAAAATTTCTCTCATCAGAGCTCTGGCCCTCACTGGATTTGGGACCAATAAACTCCAGCCACTGGCAAGATTTGAGCCCTAATGTAGCCCTTGAGAGAGGCTATGGATGAGTCCTGCACTTGCCTCTATTGCACAAATTCAGCACAAGGGCTGGTTAAGCAGCTACTCCAGATTGGTGACCTCAAGGGAAGAGGCCACAGAACTGCAACTGATGCTCAGGTGCTGGAAACCCTTCTGTCCTCAACTACATTTACTCAGCTGTATAGAAGTTGATTCAAACCTGGATGTGTATGGAGGCTGGACACAGAGGAGCATAAAGGCAGAGAGGAAGATGGCAAAGATCTCCTTGTTGTTTCTCCTCATACGGGGTGTGGCACAACCTGTGTTGGCTAATAGGAGGCACCAAGCAAAAAATAGAGCCTTGATCTTCTTCCCCTTTGGGGGAGAAAATATCTATAGCAATACAAAGATATCATCCCTTTTGGGACCCTTGGATCTCTGCTGCCTCCTGGAGTCAAGGAAGAAGGCTAGGTCTGACAGAGTTTTTGTACAAAATCCAGCTGCAGGAGGAAGCAGTGATGCTTTTGCATTTAGTAGAAAATACTCAGATGCTTAGATAAGTCCAGTGCCTCCTAGAGGAGAATCCAAAACTGGAGACCTCAACTCATGTTCAGGCATTCTTCGTCCTCCAGCGAGGTCGGAAATGCAAAGGCTGCAAGAGGAGGAACAGGTGGAGCACCTCCTCCTTAGAAACTGGGAGCACTTCTATCATCAGAGGATGTGTGCATTCAGATCAGCTTGAGCATGGAAGGGAAGGGATTTGCTGGCATGCTGCAGAAATGGGATGGAACTGGCAACCACCTCCCGATCCAGACCACTCTCATGGAGGTGGAGCCCGCTTGCTGACAAATGAGCTAGGAGGACTTAGGCTGTCCCAAGGAGGCAGGTGGAGCAGCATCTGGTTTGCACCGTGACTCTGCTCAGCACTGCATTGCTGCTGCACTCAGGGGCACACCCAGGAGCAGACAAGCAGGTGCTATAAATGCCCCTAGAGAATGCAGCCCTTGCATGACATCAGGTGAGGCACAGCAATATCGACCTGAAAGTGTGGGGATCAACATACAGAGCAGATGAAGGTGTTGTCCTGCTGTGGGACATGTTCTAGTCCTTGGTTCATTGCTTTTGTTCATCTAGTATGACCCTGGGACTGCTCTGTACAGCCTACATTCTGTACTTATCTGTCCAGTGTGCAGAGATCAAGTTATTGCACTGACCATGATTAACAGTCAACAAATAATTTGGTCTGTGGCTGCCAGGTAAGAACTGAACCTGCATTGCTCGGATGAACAAAAAGTGCTATAAACAATTGAAAACTCAATATAGTCATATTGCTCTCATGGGTTATTAAATAGGCCCCTTGTTCATTAATGCCAAGAGAATTATAAACAGTCTACTTTCTACAACCAAAGCAATTTGGTGCTTGCATTTTCCTAGTCTAGAGTGGCATGTTTTCATTTCTGTTTATAATCAGTTCCACCTTTTGGTTTCCATGAACCCGGGACTTTTTGCATGTGATCAGCCAATTGACCCCTTGGGTTCTACATATTACTTCTCTGGGATTTGCAGCTAAGGTAACAAAGGGGAAAACTGTCTCTCTCAGTAGGGCAGAACTCCATTTATTTCCCTGGAGAAAGTGTTAAGGGATGAGATACAAATCACAAAAGGCTGAAAACTACTGCTCTTGCATAAGGCTCTTGATGTCAGTATTCTCAACCTTGCCAAGCATACCAAGTTTCAAGTGTGTGTGTGAAAGATGAAGTTCATTATACCTACACACATTCATTTTCCATTGATGTATTTGTGTGAATTGCATACTCTTTTCATACAAATTTACAACAGCGGTCAAAATTGCTGTCTACCAAAGTTCAGTGTGATCTGTTATTGCTCTGCACTCACTGAAAGGAAACAGCAGGAA
>NW_008598347.1:65739-87591 GCF_000691845.1 Merops nubicus
TTTCCTGTGAGTTGGATAACAACATCTAAGTGCCACTGGGTGGTGTTTGTTGTGTGTTATTCAGTAATTTTCCCCAGAAGTGGTTTTATTTTGACGACAGGCCATCTGATCGCAGAGACTCATCTGAGCACTGAATTTGCAAATATATTTCTTTATTATCATCATATCTGAATAAGAATAATGCCTATCCCATGATTTCAATCCTTTCAAAGCTGGAGTCTGTCAAGCACATTTGTCATGATGAACAGTGTTAACCCCAGCTGCTTTCGTGTGAGAGGCCTGTTTGGGATTTTCTGAGTAATCAGCCATTCTTCCTGCACTAGCAGCTACAATTTCCAAAGAGATCTTTCTAGCTGTGATTCAGTCTCTAAGCAGTTCACAAGTTCATGGGCTTACAGAAAGCAGGGCTGTACCTGCCTCTCTTCATAGACAGCAGGGTTGGGTTTATTTTTAGCACAAGTATTCCAGAAATACATTCCACTCCTCTTTAGAAATGTGTGGGAGAGACAGGCACATGTATACAGAAAATTTTGCCTACATCAGTGGCAGTGGTTGCCTGAAAACTACTTTTTCATTGTCTGTTTGCATCCCAAACTTCTCCCCCTCCCCCCAATGTGCACCAGTTGTCTCTGTCTCCATTCGTAGGTGCCACAACTCAAGATGCACCAGATCTTTGTGTGTGAGTGCTCTCTTGGGTGCAGGGTATAGGTAGCTGTTGGAAGTTTGTGGGCTGGGGGCAGAACTTAGCAGAAGTGTCCTGATGTTTGGCAAGACCAGCATTTGGTTTGAGATGAGTTAGGAGAAATACTTGAGCACCAGACGCCCGGACCAGGAGTTTAGGAGAGCAGGCTTTGCAAAATCTTCTTGATGGGATCTAAGGTGAACGATACACCTCTCCCAAGTGGGGAAGCCAAAGCTGAAGGTTGCTTTGAGGAAGACAGGTTGTTGTCTCTCTGAAGACTGTTAAGCTTAGACTACTATTGGATCCCAGAAGATTAGTTCACCACAAGCCTCCTGGTGCTTGGAGGTTCTCAAGCAATATATACCACATGGTTGTTTCCTTGCTCATTCTGTGGCAATATAATTAGCAGCTCTTTTTAAAATGCAAATGAGCATTGGGTTCACAGAGAGCCCTGCTCTGCCATGGAAGCAGGACTTGGGCTGTAATCACAGGAGATTCTGCTCTTCATTTTGCTGCAGGCTGTGGCTCAAGTCCAGCATGATGCTGAGTCCTGAGAGAGCCCCATGACTTCAGTAAGGTGCACCTAGCATGGCACAGGATACAATCCGTTGTTTATACCTGCAATACAAAAACTTAGCTTGTTGACTTCATGGCATATTTCCCCTATTGTTCAACACCCTATTGTTCAACACCCTATTGCAGTTCACCAAATGAAACCCAATGCTGGCATATGCCTCCCTGGAGGGCAGCTGGTCTTGTTTGCTTTGGAAGAATGGTGGAATGGGGTCCTTACTCAAAGAACACTGGGTACATTTGTCCAACGTTGATGATGAAATGAGCTATTTATGAAAACACACCAGTAGGACAGTAATGTGTGACTCGTATGTGTGCTTCTTACACAGTAATCTTAATGTTGTCCCTCATAAACATTTTGACTTCCATCTGTAGATACAAAAAACGCAGTGCTTTTAGGTTTGAGTCACTGGCAGTAGCGACCCAATTGCACAGCCTTACTTTCTGCATTAGTTATCTCTAAAGCATTACCAATGGCAAATCTGAATGTAAAAATAGCTGATGACTGTTTGTTTCATCTGTCTGTTACTTGACACCGCATGGTTATTCCAATACGTATGTTTGCCTCTTCCCCACTATGATCTCTGTTTGGTTTCCCCTTGCCCGATAACTATTTAAATACCTTTTACTAACTTTGGATTCCTTGCTCACTTCACTTCACCTGGCTGGGCAGGTCTACAAGAGCTCAAGGGTTAGCTCCTCCACTTTTATTGTTTTATTTATTTTTCAGTGGTTGTTTCTACTAAGATAACCATGTTCAGAAGGAGAGTCTGAAACACATAAATAATGGGAAGTGCTAATAGTAAGCAGGCTGCTGTAAAACGTGCTGGGGCTTTGACTTAAGGGAAGAAAGTGCAGCACTGCACTGTCCCTGATCAGGAAACTGGAGCACAGAAGGTAAGGGGGAAGTGTATGTGTTTTTAAAGCAGAGAAGTGGTGAAGAATGGTGGTGTCTGAGAGTGTGAATGTGTGTGCACCTAAGGACCGGTTGTGTGACTGATCAGATAAGAGAAATCAAACAGCTTTGCTTTTTTTTTTAGTGATTAAAGGTGGAAAGTTGTTTCATTTTTTCCAGCTTTTTTCTTCTCTGAAAAATGCAGTATTGTCTTCTGAAAGTCTGTGTGTGGCAAGAGACATACCTATAGGATTTGTATGCAGTGATTACTGCTTAGGACATATAATTATTTGGTAAAGGGGTGTGAACTTTTTGAAAGACCACGAAATTGCTGTGAAGCTCCATTTAATTGTCCTGAACGTTATGCTGTAAGCAACTTTAAGCAAACATACATTGACTTAATTTGCCAGATGATTTCCTGCCTACAGATAACACACTCTTAAAAACTTCAGTGATTTCTATAGGGGTGGGGTTTTTTTTTTAAATTTCTTTTTTTCCTAACAAGTAGGAAGAGAATAATTAAAATATTTTGTAGAAAGCAATTATGCTACAGACCCCAAAAAAGTAAAATAGTTAAAATACCTAGGCAGGGCTAAGAGTCCACTATAAATGACTGTGACTGTGACTTGTATCCAATTTTAATCAGTGGAAAATTTCTTAAATGGCATAAGCTTTTCTGAGTCCAGTTGTTGCAGAACTTCTTAATCTGCCATCCCAAGGAACCACATTTTGTTAGCCTAGCTGCAGAACTCAGCAGCAAAATAAGAACCAAAATAATTAATATTGAGCCTGGGAAGCCAAATTACTTATGCTTTTTAAAATAGCCTATGAACAAGCAATCCAATTAAATCTGAAGAGGGGAAAATGTTCCAGCAGCAGGCCAAAGTGACCAGTTCACGCTGACTTTGTACAGTATCAGCTAGAGGATTCCTCACCAATCCTCTGCCATTTCTGGGAAGGAGGCTGGGGAGAAGGAAAAGTGAGAAGGGATCAGAAGGAGAAATAAGTTTCTGGAGAGAATCAAAGTCTTTGGCTCTTCTCTTTCACTTTTTCAAGGAACTGACCATGTGAAATGCAAATGCCCCAGGTTAAATGCTTGAAGGCTGAGGCCAGTGGAAAATATTGACAAATAAAAGATTCCCAGTATATTGGAGCCCCAGAACAACTAAATTTCTCTGTCCTTCCATGCTTGTCACTAGGAGAATATTTACATAGGTATTCACAATGTAATTAACAAAACAGTTGTAACAGGCACTCAGCAGTGAACTTGAAGGCACAGGTATGCAGCTGTAGTTGCATCACTGCACCACAAAACAAAAGCACACACACATTTCACTCTGTAGCCTCTTATTCCTACCTGCTGCTCTGAAATCTTTGACTTGTTTGTGCTTGCATGACTAGAGCTGTGCAAAAGGCCCATGAAAATGTAAATCCCTCCAAGACCAGGAAAGAAGCCGACTAAACATGAGCCAGGCTGAGAGAAAATATCACTCATCCATATCAGTCTTTCCTTTCTTTAGTCTAGCTGAGTTACACAGAGAAAGCTGCTGGCAGAGGCAAATTCTGCAAGTGGTTTTTAGCTGCAGGCTCTGCTCTACTGGCTTGCCTGCAGCCGAGGTGTCAGCTCACACAGAGCTTTGTCTACTCTAAGCAAACAGGTCCGTGGCTTTTAGAGTTAGTGTCCATTGCTTGAGGTTAGTGTTGCAGTTTGGGACCAGCAGTCTGTGAGGCAGCTGACAGGTGTGTGGGGAAAGGGAACATAGTGGAGGCTGCTTGTGTGCTCTGACAGGGGAACTTTACCCTTAAGTAAAGGTTACCCCTCTTCATTAAGCCTGCATATGTTTTCAAGTGGGTCAGTGACTGTTTAAATATACATATATCTATAGGTATATATGTGTGTGTATGTGTATTAAAGCCTGGTGCTTTGTGACTATGTTGGTGCTTGCCAGGTTTTTATGGCTTTCAAGTGTGTATGGTCAGACACACTGCCACTGAGACCCCTGTCCCTTGGCAGCCTCAGAGAAACTGAGGCAGCGTTGAAGCCATAAGATGACAACCCTTCCCAGAAGTAAGGTTTCCTTCTCTCTTGGGTTTCCCTTCCAAATGATCCTCTTTGGACAAACATAGAAAGCAGATATTTAATTATAGTCCTGGGTTCCTCTATCATCCATCACCTGTGCTTGCAAATAATGATATTCAAGAAGACATTAGCTAGTAATGATTAATCTAAATTATCTGGTAACAATCAGACCAATCTTCTTATGAGGTAAGCAGGTCAAATTGTGATGCATCTTTATTTCCAGTCTCTCACATAACTACATCCCAGTAGTTTCAGGGATGCTTTCATTGTTACTTACACATTATGTCTGAGGCTGTTTTGGGAGCTGTGATAGAGCTAGGATAGTCAGCTACATGAAGGTCACCTGACCTATGCTTTCCACTCTGAAAAGAGATGAAAACCCATGCAATTTTGTGAAAACTCTCTAAAAGAGATGCATGTGGTTAACATTTGGCTACATCTTAGTGAGTAAACTGCAGTATTCGGCAGTTTACAGCTACTGCAGGTCCTCAGTCTCAGATGTGCCTCTGTCACCTTTACCTGGATGAGACATAAGCTGTCATACCTTCAGGTCAGCTTGGCTTGCCTGTCAGCTTCATTACAGACCCCTGTACACTTCTGATGGCTTCTCTTTAGTTGAGGTGTATTTTGGGTGTGTTCCTGTCCCCATCCATTGCATGTTTCAAAGCATAAGGCTCCACTGTGCAGAATTTGGAGTAAGTACCCAGGACTGTCTGGAGTGCTGATGCAGAAGCAACAGCAAGCTTGGAGGGAACTGGACCCTGCAAGCCACACCCAGGGTTTGTGCTGGGACAGTGGGGCAGCATTCCTCATCATGGTGTTGTTCACAGCCTCTTTGTTTTGACTGATTTGCTCTGAAGTACTGACAGTAGGACTTAGTCTGTTTCTCCAAAACTGGGAAATCATTCTTAGACCAGGCTTGTGAATTGAATCAAGCCATAGACAGGTAGGTAGAATGGCCACTTGGGGAAGAATTGAGAAGAAGAGCTGGGGAAGGAGTGGTTGCTGACAGCACTGGGCTGCAGGTGATGCCATTGCCTGCCTGCAGGATTCTTCAGAAGGTCTGGGTGGTCTGGAAAAGCATTGTAATGATAGCATCACTGAGGTTGTTGAGGAACTGATTCAGCCAGTCATTAGCCTGTCTCTTAGTGAACAAGCGTGGATTCTGCTTAAAACTCGTTGTTTTCCTTTCTGTGTTTTGCATATATCCTTTACAGAATAATCACACAAAATGCACGTGCATTAACTGTAACAGAATGAGGAATTGCCTTGGGGACACACAGTTAAATCATAACAATGAATCAATCTCTGAATAGGAAGAGGGAGTCTGCGTTTCCCAGGAAAAATAAACAAACCTCCTGTTGCAAAGTGAAGAGGGATCTGTAAACAGCTTCCATCTTGTTCAGGAAAAGCTCACTCTCTGCCTTTTGCTCCTCAAAAGGAGGAAAATAGAATGGCCTCCAGAGATAATATCTGGGGGCACGGGTGGGTGGGCTCTTCCCTGCCCTCTAAAAGTCCTCCCATAGGTGGATAGGTGTCCTGTGGCCATCCTCCAGATAGCAGGCAGGAGTAAGACAAGCCATACATTTTGTCTTTCAAGTGGAATGGCTCTGTCATAATCACAAATTGTTGAGGACCAGTTTGTCATCAGAGGAAAGTTGCTACATGAATGGATGATCATGTGCTTGAGTCGTATGCTCTCACATATATGTAAAGGTGTATTTTCCTCCCTGCCACACTGCCTGCTGAAGAACTGAGCTCTTTTGACTGCTCTTGGAAGCTATAGCAAGGTTTAAGTAAAAAACAGGTCTATTCCTGCAGCCTGAGCCAGAAAACCTTGAAAACTAAAGCCTCCACCTTTCTTTTTTTCTCCGGCACATACACCTATTTGTCTTTGGTAACATGAGACAACTATTTGAGGATACTGCGTGTCCCTAAATCCTGTCAAATTCAGTGGGTGAGAAAACTACTTAGAACTTGAAACAGTTTTGTACCAAGAACATACAAATGGCTTGAATTCTTTTCTTTATAGAAAATAGATTCAGCAAAATCCTTGTCCAAACCCTGGATATATCCAGAAGATATAAAGGAAAGGAGCAGGTGAGACAACCAGTAAAATAATAGTATTTGTTTTCTGCAAGCCTGTTACTTGCTGAGACTGTATCTTGTGTAAGTGTGGGTCAGACTGTCCCTGTTAGGAAGCTTAAGTGAGCTGATTGTGAACTTGACAGTGCAGAAGGTATTGGTGTGCTGGGGCTGATGAGGAGGGCAGTGTAAATGGGGATTGGTTTCCAGTTCCCCAGCCTGGAAAGAGAAGTGAGGCATGGCCAGTTGCTAACTGCAGATTTCCTTGTGTAGGTCACAGAGAATACACCTGCTTCCCTCTTGTGTCTAACATACTTGCTGGTATCATCACAATTTTTGCATGACAGGGGCTGAGACTGTCTGACATGGTCCTTTACAAGGCATCCAAACCACAGTTGTTTTGTTGTCCATGTAGTTTTCTTCCCTTTCCCCTCTGTCCTTCCCTACCTCTAGCCTTTGTGATGCTATGGTACTCAGGAGATTTTCCTACAATAGAGGTTAAAATCATATTCTCCCACTCAGGAAGTGAAAACTCAGAAACTTTCATCATCTAAGCCTTGCTTGAGACTAAATGAAAAGAGATTAATACATATCTCATCAGCCAAAATCTTGTCTGTTCTCAGGGAGGGGGCTACATGAATGCAGTGACAGTTACCACCTTGAGCTAGTGAGAAAGGCTGGAACCTTCAAGGTCTCAGACAGGTACAGGTATCAAGAATCTGAGGTGGAGCTGAGATCTTTTCAGTAAGTCAATCATCTGCAAATCTGGATAAATTTCACTATAGAATATGAGGCCAAGCTACACCACCCTACTCAGTTGAAAGTTTGGAGTTCTTTTGCAAAGACTCAGGATGAAGTACCATGCCCTGTGAAGGGCAGTAGAGAGGCACATTTTTGCGCTAACTGACAAAAGTTAAGATCTTTTTGTGTGATTTAGAAAACATAAATTTGGTTCCCTGCTCTGCCACAGATGCCTAGTTTATCTTGAGCAAATCAGTCCATTGTAACTGGGTCTTAGCTGCTGATCTCTAAAGAGACAGAAATCCTGCTTGCAGTGGGAGTCTTTGTAAGGATAAATAAACATGAGGTGTTCATATTCCATATTACTGGGGAGCTATATAAATATCCCAGTGTATAATGCCTGACCTAGTTACAGACAGTGGCCTTTTCCAGTCAAGCATTTAATGCCAAGAATTGCACTGTTTAGGTTCAGTTGCTTAAATGTTACTTGTGTGTGTTGATTTCAAGTCATGGGAGGAGCATCATCCCTTTGCCTTGTGATTCTCATAGACTTGTGTTGTTTGCCAAGTGCTGCATCTGCCCTGTGCCTGCGTTAGTCATGTGCTCTGTGCTTTTGACTTCCTCCATCATTTCTGCATGTTCCTGTTCTTTTCAAAGGCTCAGGTAATGGAAGGAGTGAATAGGTGTTGCAAGAAAGCCTCAGTCCAGATACAACCCTTTCTGAGAGACATCTCCTTCTTCCAGACTTATCAGGCCTATTGACAGGACGGGACATGTAGAGGACATTGGGCAAAGCAGTCCAGAGACGAGATGGAAATAACTGTTAGGTCTTTGGCACAGAACAGAAAGGGCAAGGTGGAGAGACTCACCATAATTCTCTATAGCTGTCACAAGCAGTCTCTGTTCCTCCCATTTTTCTTCGCATGAGGTCTTCATCTCCCAGTGCTTGAATCTTTGTGGTCTGAGCTGAAGAGGTAAGTAGTCCATCTGGGGCCTGGAAGAGGTTACCAAACTTTGGGGAAGGACATAGAGCAGGATACATAACACACAGTCATTAACTAGGTTCACTCCCTACCTGCGTTCATGCTTCCACCAGGTTGCACTGACCTTCCTTGAGCTGCAAGTCTGATGAGTCCCCAGTTCTGGCTCCCATGGCAACAGATCCACTAGCTTCAGTAGAGCTCACTGGGAGGAAAGGACTTCAGCTGTCTTTTCTTCAGGAAAAAAAAAAAAAAAAGGTTTGATTAAACAAATAAAATCACAATCATATTCATTTTAACGACATTTCCCCTGAAAAGATAATTGGAATTTTTTTTTGATCATTTGAAATAGTTACTTAGGGAAATTTCAAAACTGTTGCAGTACCATCAGAGTATTGTTTGACATAGAAAATAAAATGAAAAGTTTCAATTAATGTTAGATAGCACACAACCTCTCTGATTTAAGGACCATAATAATATACTATTTTCATGATTATGGTATGTATTACATGCTACTTCTCATGACCTATAGTGTAAAAATAGTGACATAATCTGAAATGAAAATATTTTTTTAAAAAATTCTGAATGAAATTTTAAAATTTATAATTTAATTTCTCTTCAGAATATTTCTTTTATGAGAAATTTCAAAAGCAATCTAAATGAGAACATCCTCCCCTCACACATGCAGACAAACAAATCCAAAAGATTATACTGGCCACAGGATGGCAATTCAGATTGGTAGCCAGCTCTGTTGGTCCAGTCTACAACTGCACAACATCTACCACACCACTCATAGGTCTAGGTATTCTAGTGAATATTGCAGAAAAAAAAGCATAATTACTTTATCCCAGATGCACTGCTATTGTCAGTCATGAGTGATACAGGTTAGAGAATCAGAATTTTCCAGAGGACATGATTTGGTGACATAGCAATGTGGTATCAGTTCCAAATCCCTTTTCTTCACATGTTGGCTTGAATGCCACATGGGGGCGAGGTTTGGCTCTTCAGAGATGCTGGATTTCACTTTACTGTGGTTACAGTTACTTATGTAGCCTTCTGGATAATGCACCACTGTTGGCTTAGGAAATAGATGTATTTAGAGTCACCAATTCTGTTCTCAGTTATTCTACTGACGTCAGTAAAATGACTCTAGATTTATACCAGTGTAACTGAGAACAGAAGTTGGCCCAAAGTCAAGAACAGTGTCTCCTCTTCTCTGGCCCAGGACAAGCTGTTCGAGACACAATTGCTGGGCCAAATCCTCCACGAGAATGGACCTAGTCTGCACTGTTTCAGTTCAGACACATGGTCCCTTCACCTCGCCTTCCAGTGCAGTAATCAAAGATCTGATGCTTGAATAGCTGAGGTCATCTTGTTCTACACTGGTAATTTCTGTCAGTGTTTGGGATCTTCACCCTAAGCTGGACAGATCCAGTTCTCCACCCTCCATCAGCTGGAGCAGGTGTTTGGATTTGAGCAAAGTGGTTCCTCTTTCCCCAAGGAGAATTCATTTTGGCTGCCCTTTATGACTACAAAGCATAGATGAAAGTGGTCTTGTTGGATGAGGAAAATGGAAGCTCATGCAAATAGCTTTCATTTTATGACCATCTTAATTCGGAAGCTGACTTTCTTGACAGTTCAGGGAAATGTGGCTGGAGCACCACTGTGTCTCCTGCCAGGCAGCTTCCCTCCTTGGTGAGGGTGTTGTGATCCTCCCTCTGGTCCATGTGACCCGAGGGCTGCTCAAAAAGGAGGTTTGCCTGAAACACCCCAGGCAACAGGGCAGATGAGAGAGATCATCACTGGGCTGTGGTGCAGCCCAGTATGACCAGGCCACACACCCCTGGCAGCTCAAGCAGCCCAGCACAGGGGATGTTCATGTAATCTACACCAAACTAAAGGAGTTTTCATTTCTCCTGACATTCTCCTGGCTTCTTGTCTCTGACAGGAGCTCATAGGGTGGCCATTGGCTCTTTGACACCTTTTTGTCTGTTTTCCTGAATGTGCAGTGAAGACAGTGGCTCAGTGATCACTGATCAGCAGCAGCACGCTCAGTAGCCATTCACACACTGATCATTGCTACCATGCAGGATTTTCTGGTGATATCCAATAAAGGTCACTGAGCCAGCCCCACTCAGGCTACTGAGGAGCTGCCATCAGCTGGGAGGATTGTCTCAGCTTGATGACATATAGCTGAACAGGCCTGTCTAGCCCTCTCATCTGATTATGAGCTCCCATATATGTTATGAACAAACATGCACCTATGCAAAACAGCATCAATTCATTAGGGATTCCCCTGTTTCCCATGGTAAGAAGCACTAACTATTCATTGTAATGATGAGTCCACATAAGCCCCAAGCAGCAGCATATGTGCAAGTAGAGCATGCTTCTGAATAAACCTCAGCCAGCAGTCACCATAGAGTTTTTGAGCTGGAGCTGTGGATGGATGCCATATAGAGAGTACAACATGAAAAAAACTCACAAAGATTAAAAACAACCAACCCAACCCTTCCCTCCCTCTCCTGACTCTTCCCATCCTCAAAGGGAATACAGTGCTGCTGACTTCAGACTGCTATGCAACTCCCAAAGGCGCTGCCAAAATGCCACCGTGATGTCTCATGGCACAACGTTTCAGCCAAATGCCAGCCCAAGGTGGGTGGAGAAACCAACCAGCCCTTAATATATTGCAGCAGCAGTGATGTCACACACTCCAACCAAGTTTGCTGGCTTGCCTGGCTCCTGTCTAGAGAAAAAAGTTGACATTCAGTCTATGCCAGGCCAAGAATAGTCTCTGTAATTTAACCTCCTCATGACAACTTACTAGGCACTTAAGAGAACCACTGAAAAAAAGCCTCCTATTTAAAAGAGAGAGAAGGCTTCTGTCTGATTAAGCTCCTTGAAATCTGTACATTCATGCAAGCTTTTTCAGTAGCTCATATCAGATGGTACCTACTGCAAACATCTCAGATGTTTTTCATCAGTTCCCAAGTAGTTCCAGGGACCTAGCATTGCTTTCCTCTTTCATTAAAACAGACTCAATCCACACATCCTTAAACACTTGAACTAACTGAATCCTGACCTAAGCTCAAACACTGTACTTTGCTTGCTGGCTGCCATGTTTGTTCAAAAAGGTAAAGAAATGGGACTTTACCAAGTTATTAAACCAGCCATGAACAGCTGCTTTGCCCAAAGTTCAGAAGTTACCATCATACCTATACAAGGGATAACTAGACCAGTACTGTGCTACCGTTTCCATCCAGTCACAGTAGTGATCTGCACCTTGAACATGCAGAGTAGATAGAGCTTTTCCAGCTTGAAACATTACACTGTTGAAGTACTAGTATTATAGCCAGGCACAACAAGGATCTTCACAAGGGTTTTAGAGACAGTGACAGTCACTATTCTTTTTTTAATCAGTGGCACTGAGTTGTTTTTGTAACAGTGACTCAATCTAGGAAAATAATTGCTGAGATTACATCATGATCTCCATGTTTATTGTTACCCTACTCACTTTTCAGCAAACGTTCTCAGTTTACAAGGGATGAGATATTTCTTCAGACCTCTGTCTGTGAGATCTGAAAGACAAGCTTCCTTCTAGTTCAGGCAGCACAGCCGATAAATAGAGTCAAACATTGTGCTGCTGGAATTTAGTCAACAGCCCCCTTGATGAGTGAGCCAGAACATAATCACCAGCTCCCACAGCTGTGTTGCCTTTGCACAGCTGAGTACCACAGAAGCAGTAAAATTGTAATTTAACCTCTGAGCAAAGAGATAACTGAGTCCATATATCTGCAGTGAGGATGCCCTTTTACATCTGGCTGCAACCAGATATAGCATAGAAATTTTTGTCTTTGGTTTTACTTTTTTCTCTTTTTTTTTTTTCCACTCAGACATCTTAAATGGACCACATAAAGCTCATATACAGGTCGTATACAGGTGGCACAGAGACACATATTTCCCTCTCCATTTCCTCTGAAAGGGTGGCAGAGCAAGGACCTAGACAGCAGAAGGAAAGAAGTCATCTGGCACAACCCCTCTTTTTTGCCTGGAGGCATCACCAGCCTTTGGTGGGCAGACTACCAGGAAACCATTGCTCACTCCACTCTAAGTCCCTGCTGGGGCTGCCAGAGAGTGCTGGAGGTTGCAGTAGTTGTTTACTGGGAACCTGAATGCACTCCACAAGCTACCAAACCCTCAGGTCATCTGGTTATTATCACTCTGTGATGGATACCTGTCTCTTTTGGTAAGAAATCCTGTAAATTGCGAATGCTCAGATAAACTAACGAATACAGCATGAGGTAATCTTCAGCACATGTAAACATTTGTCTTTGTTTTTAAATTGCAGAGCTCACTTAAAATAAAAAAAATGCTGAAGTTTGGAAACATCCCAAGGCTCTACTTCTGCCAAGTCTATGTCACTGGACTATTTCTACCTCCTCACTAAAGGTGGTCGGAAATGAAGCCAAAAACAAGCATGAGAGGGAGTTCTAGAGATGAGAAGCAAAATCACACAGCGGGTATGTATGTTTACTTCCTGCTCATATAACAGTTAAGAATCAAAACCAAGAGCAGGATGGCTTTTCATTTGTCTTCTCTTTTTTTCTTTTTCTTGCTGCATTATACACAAATAAAAATGTATGTGCAGTGGAGAGAGTGAAACTCACTTCTGAAAAAATCTTTGTACAAAGTAAAATGGAGAAGCTCTATTAAGCTCATTTTATTTCTGTTATAAATCTATTGTAGTTCCGCGTAAGTCATTGGAATTTTATAGCTGGAAGGACAGAATCAAGATTCACTATGGTACTTTGAGTCTAAAAATAGGTTGGCTGTGTGTTTTTTTTAATAGAAAAGGAAGGTGAGGAATATTTTCATTTGAAGAAACAATTGAACCTGAGTAATTCATCTGAATAAGCCCAGTTCCCCTGCCTTTTAATACTTTGACTATCACTGGCTCATCATAGGGGAAAAATGTGCTCTTTTCAAGAGTTTCACTGAGATAAACCAAAGTGAAATCATGGATTTGGACAGCTGGTGGGGCTCAAATATGAATCTGTATTTCATTGCTGAGTTCTACAGTGGATCAAAGTTTGAGATGAAGACAGCTTCCACTTTCATGGACGCTAAAAACTCCTGTAGTGGTGAACTGTGGTGTTTCAGCTCATCAGAAGTTCATGATACAATTGTACTATGGAATGGAGACACAGATCAGACTTTCCTTAAGGAGTGGGTTTCAGGTAGCTCCTGCCTACGCTTTTAAACTGAGTTCTGCTGTACTTTAGTCAATACCCTGCTCAAGCCCTTGAATGTGAGAATAAGTATCTAACGAGTTTACAGAGTAAACTTTAAAGAATTTTAGTGTATAGATTTAGGGTGCAGCTGAAGGGTCTATTTTGTTTTTACTTGTTCCATTCAAAGATTCCCCCATTCTGCCTTCAGACTGATGTGGAGATAGACAAAAACTGCAATGCTGTGGGCCCTGACTGTGCATCATAATCGGGGATTAATGGAAGGCTGTGATATTTTATAATTGTGTCGAATCGGTTGCCTTTTGCTCCCAGCAGTTCTGCAACTGAAGCCAAACGTTCCCTGTGCTCCTTTAGTGGGTCTGCTAGAGTCCCCTAGGCACTCCTGCCTTCTGCTGGTTAAGCGGATATTAGCAGCCTCTTCAGTTTCAATACATCAGCCCAACTGCGTCTGGATATGGGGGGCTAAAGGGTTCTACCCCAGCAATATTGGCTTGGAACATACTAACGCACAGCAAACCCTCGTTACCTGTGGTGCCATTCTGCTTCCTCAAACTAGGGTTTTGCTCAGGGTAATTGTCACAGGAAAGCTCCAGCCTGATACAAGCAGGTTCGTCTTTCTTTTCTGCAGTCATGAGCTAACAGATGAGTGTGAATAGAATCTTCTATAATAACTTCATCTTTCACAAAATATTTTAAATTATAATTATGGTGTCTTGCCAAGTAAGTTTTATCAACTTTTCTTTCATTTTGGACATAGAGTGCGATGATGTACCTAGTGACATTCGTTTTTTTAAATAAATTTTCTCCCTAATTAATACTGAAAAATGGCTAATCTTCTTAGCTAAATAGATGCACAGCACCTGGGAGTGTTTATGTTTGGAGGTATAGAAAGGGAATGACTTGAAAATTGGCTATTATGTACTTGCTTAAGAACCTAAGTAAAGAATCTGAAGTGAAACCACTTTTTATTAATGGCACTTTCCAGAAATAAAGCTATCTACCAACAAACTACTAGCTGCTTGGATTGACCAAAATAATTATTTTTCATGTAGTTTGTTGTGTTGCTAGCATCTTGTTTAGATTACATGTAGGAGCAAATTAGTCAGTGACTGATATATCTGGAAAATGCTCTCTGTCTGACAGTGTTAATATAGAAAAATGTAATTTACAACTTTTGTCTTTGCAGAGAAGAAAGTTCCCTTCAGCTACTCCATAAGATGAATCGATGAGCAGCAGCAGCCTGTGGAGGAACTGCTTTGTGTTTGTGAATTGCAGACAGCTGGAAACACCCCACACAGCCATCTGCCTATTTGACACCTGAAATTAATCCTTTGGATAAGTCATTCATGACTCCCATGAACAATGCAGGGAAATAAGAAACATACAGAAGGCCATAGTGACTCCTCAAGTATTGGGAGTCTCCTGGATGACACAGACAGAGAGGTAAGCAACCTCACAGCCAGGGCTTTCAAAAGTTTGTGTGTGGCAGAACTCGAAGACTCTTATGATGAACCAGATCTTGCCATTTCACCTGACTTTGCTCTCCAGTTCTCTGCTAAGTTTCACCCAGAGACATTAAACCACGCCATCAAGAAGAGTGATGTCTGTAACAAGCTAACAGCAAGAAACAATGAACATACAATACAGGCTTCCACATTCCAGCAGTTACCAAAGTGTGCTCCGGAGGAGAAAAGGATTGCTAAAAATAACACCTTTGCCACGGACAGGAAAAAGCTGAATTTGCCAGTCTCTGGTCCAAGGAATGACAAACATGTTTCAAAAGTGTCTTCATTGATTAAGACATTTGACAAGACTGCAGACCAAGGATCAGGAGGTTCCCTGATAGCCATTAAGCAGCCCATTAAGAACAGCTTTCAAAAATGTAAATTAAGTCGTGGGAACGATATGGTTTTCTGGGATGATACGGACATTTTAAGCAATGACAAGGAGCTTTCTGAATTTTCTGAGGCTAGTCAAGGCAGCCACTGTCTCAGCAGCAAACATGAGCCACAGAAAAGACCTAATAAAATAGACCTGAGTCATTGTGGCTCTGATGCTTATTATCCTGTACTGATTGAAATGTCAAAGGTGGCCAAGTCCAATTTTTCCCATTCTTCTAAAAAAGCTTTAAAAAACAGAAGTGTGAAAGTTAATGAACCAGCAAAAAAAGGTAATTTTCTTCACAGTGAAAATAGTGCTTTTGAATCATGGAATGTTCATCATAAAAAACTGACTGAAAAGGAGGAATTTGTTGGTATAAAAACGAAAAAGGAAGGTCTTACATGTATGGAAGAAGCTTCAATTACTAAAGGATCCCACACACATGAACATGAATTGCCACCTGTCAAGACTGCTGTTGCTAAGAAGCAGGAGAAAGATTTTCAGGTGAAGCCAACTCCACGAGAAGCTCCTTTCAACATCCCTCTCCCAGCTATATGTGTACCTCAGGGCCCCCTCTCTTCAGAAACTGAATTTCCTGCTGCTCTTCCTCCCACACCCCCCCCTAGGACCCATGTGCACCAGGTTCCTCCTCAGCCACCCCCTGTCCCACAAGCACTTCCTCCTACACCTCCCACCCAGAAGGGCCGTCCCCCAACACCCCACACCCCTGAAGCTCCCCCTGTGCCACCACACCCAGTGCCAGCTCAGCTTTCCCCACCTGCCTCGTCCCAGGCCACCGTCTCACCCCAGCCCGTGTCCTACAGGGTGCCCTCACCCTCTCCTATGTCACAGGCACCCAGCCCCCCGCCACCGAGACCCCTGGCCACCTTAACTGAAAAGGAGGCCCTCAGTCCTCAAGCAGTCAGTACCTGTCCACCCTGGAGAAAACAGAGGGCTACAAAAGGGGCAGCAGAGAGGAGACAGACTTCAAAGGAGAAGTTCACAGCCAGTGATGAGAAGTGCTCACTGTATGAAAAGGCAGCTGGTGCCGAACGTGGTCTGGACATGACTCCTCTGGCTAAACAGGTAAACTCCCCTGGATCAGTCAGTCCTTCCTTCAACATCACTGAACTCTTAACGCCCATCATACCACCGAAACAGGAGGTGGACACTGCTGAAAGTGAGGTGATACTTCTGACACCTCCTCCCACTGAGAGCACGGCATCAAGAGACCATGAGGGCGGCACGTTTGGTGATTACAGGTCTCGGGATAGTTACAAATTGAAAGCATCAAGTCTGTTATTCAACTTGAAGGATGTGCGTAAACGTGTTAAAAGTATTTATACCCCTTCTCCCCTGTTAAGGGCCTTTGAGGAGAAAAATAAAGCTAGGGAAAATATACAGGAGAGTACAAAAATGAATGCCTCACTCTCGACCTCACAAGAAAAAAGTAACAAAAATATCGCAGGGAAAGATGAATCGAGGGATATAACCTCCATTTTGCCTGGCAGTGTTTATGAAAAGGACGATAAAACTGATTTAACTGGACATTTTACAGACAGTTATATGACTTTGAGTTCTCCCCAGACAACAGCAGACCTTTTATTTTATCAAACCGGAGACAACTTGCAGGAAGACGATTCAAAACACAAAGATCTGGTTAAAAACACAAAGGATAGTGAAAACTTCTTGTTTGGATATGAATCAAATGAACCTGATTTAAGACAAGATCTACAGTATCCAGCACTGAAACCATTCAGTAGAGAAAATGCAGATGTAACAGCTGGGCAGCTGATGCAAAATCCCCATGTCCAGGGTGAAGGAAATGAGAGACAGGCTGCTTTTCAGAATGAAAATTTTGCCTTCAAAACTCTCCCAAACCAGCTCTCACCAGCAGAGGATTTGCCTTACAGTGACATCCAAACCAATATGTTGGTACCTGGCCATGAAGCACAAGGCAAAAGAAGCACTAGTTCTTCAGAGCAATCTTTTGTGTCCACGGTAGAGCAGCCACTTCAGGAGGAGCCATTGCCACCGGTGCCCCTGGTGCAGAAGGCATGTCTTCAAGAAAGCCAGAGGACTAAGAGTGAAATGGGTGCAAACAGTAAGAAAGGCCACAAGGAGAGAGAGAAAGACATTGGTGAAGATGAACTGCAATATTGTGCTTCTGTCAGTTCTGGTGGTAGTGCAGCAGAGAAGAGGGAGGGGAAGGTTGCTGGGAATGAACAGAGGAGCTTGAAGACGGAGAAGCAGAGGAGAGGAAAAAGGGAAGATGTCAAAAGCACGGATTCTGCATCTGACAGTACAAGGGACACATCCATCCCGAGGTCTGAGGAACCACAAACACCACCATTTTCAAGCTCAACCAAACCCAGTCTGTTTATGATTAAAGATAACAAGTTCAGGTCACCTCAGGTAATAAGGGCTGTCAAGCTGCCCCTGTTCAGATCCTTTTCCCTGGATGATACAGTGAGCAGCAGTTATAAGGAAATGCAGAGTAGGTTTATGCCCCCAGCAGAGCACATCAAGCAGCATGGAAACATGTTGCACGCCCAGGAGACTGGCTGGTCGGCATCGAGGTGCAGAGGGCAGCAGAATGTGAAGGATGGCACAACAAACAGGGGGAAAGAGGACAGTGAGCTTGAATCTACTTCGGCAACACTGGATCCTAGTCTTCTGGAAGATACAGAGAGCTTTTTGTTAGGGAAGATGATGGAAGATGATGAAGAGACTTGTGCTTTGATAAATAAAGTTGGGAAAATGAAAGAGGAAAATGTCTTCAGAAGGAAGGAAAAGCCCCAGACTAGGAAGGCAAGACACAGTTTAACACAGCCAAATCTAGGTCTGGAAAATGACCAAGCACAAAACACCACCAGCTACTCTGCAGAAAGAAAGACTAACTACTTTAAGAATCACCATTTGTCTAATCGCAGAGGTGGTGCTTGTGCGAAAAAAATAATCACTAGGGCAACAATTTCCCCTGTGACTGGCTCCATATCAGAGGACCACACATATTCTCCTGTATCCCATGAAGCTTTAGAGGACATCCTACATACAGAAGGTGCACCAGTTTTGTTAGACAGTCTTGCATGCTCTGCTGTTACAAGCCCCAGGTCAGGCAGTACGATGCACTCTCTTGCTACCAGTTCAGCATCAGAAAAACTAACAATTTCTGGCCTTGGAGAGACAGAGGATGTTATAAACCCTGCCTTGCTGAACAGGACACTAAAGAGCCAAGCTGATACGTCTGCAGAGATACTTGATTCGTCACGGAGGAATTTGCTTTCTGTTTCTGCAGGGGAAGCTGAGATACTGGAGCCCAGGGGACTCAAGGAGAGAGCAGCAGGCAAGCCTCCCGCTGTGCCACCGAAAACAGAAAAGGCTCTGCGGCGGGCCAAAAAGCTGGCAAGCAGGAGAAAGAAAACACAAGAGCAGCAGAAAAAAACTCCCACTGAGCATACAGATGCTGTAGGTAGAAATCTTTCTCATTCTGGACAGACGCTAGCATCTCCCTCACCCTCCGGATATTCTCTCCATCCTGCCCCCCACTCCACTTTTACTCCCACAGAAACCAGGACAGGAAGACCCAGTGGTGCATCAGCAGTAAGCCCTTCACCCTCTTCAACCCAGCGTAAACTCCTCCAAGACCCTGACTCTGGTCAATACTATGTAGTTGATTTACCAGCTGAAGTTAATTTAAAGACATTTTATGATCCAGAAACTGGCAAATATGTTCAAGTGTCAGTCCCTTCCTCAGAAGGGAATGTATACCAGCCCACCTCTTCAGAAATTATGAATTCTCCCTATGCCTCCTACCCTAAGGTGCTGCCTTTACCAGCTTCATCTGTAGCAGTGCTGAAGTCACCTTCTCAGCTCTCTGAACCTACCTGGTTAATGACAGCTGTACCAGGAGAACCAGCTGAACTACCTGAAGATGGCCAGCAAGACTACAGATACGCTGAAGCTGGGGATACTCAGTCCTATATTGAGCCAGCCTCTTATTCCTACAGGCAGGGTGGTGAAGAAACTCAAGTTTTCTTAGGAAAGGACACAAGCCCAACTCCAAATGCTGACATAGTGTCCCTCACTGATTTAGATGATTTTGCTGCTGAAGGAGTGTCTTGAAAACTGAAGTAACAAAATATGCCAGCTGGAGTTTTTAAGAACTGTTGAACAGACATACACTCACAAAAGCACAAGCAGATTTGATGTTTGTACAACACTTTATGTCTGAATCTCATTGTGGTTTGGATAGGAAGGAAAATGAAAGCTGACCACATTGAAAGATGCAAGGTGATGATCACTCTGAAGAAGAGTGAAATTGAGTAAGCACCAAATTATTGGTGAAATGAACAGGCAATGCCTGTTCAAGGCACAAATAAACACAACAGTATGAAGCCATTGCTTGCTACTACTGCTGCTTTGCCACTACGGTGCCCGAGATTGCCAAAGCAAATGCTCTTTAGCCCAGATGTGTTGCATGATCTATGACACGAAGTAAAACCTGTAAGACCATCCTGTCCATCCTATGAGATGTAGGACAGATGCCACACCTGCTGAACTTTCCTTTCTCACTGCCTTTGAGCTATGTTGACAGGCAGAACAGTACGCCATAAACCCAAGATTCCTTTTTTTGCACACATTGATTCCCCAGATGTCATTGACAAGAAGATTGTATACTGGATGCACACTACAACAGGCGTGTCAAAAACCATTAAACAATAAGAATACAGATACAGCTGCTTCAGACTTCTCATACACTTTTGCGGTGCCCACTAAAATGCTGCTGAACTCTCTATACTTCATGATGATCTCCTGTTATGGTCCCCTCGAGTCAGGGATTATTTATAACACAGCTTAAAACTTCAACTCATCTTCATACTTGGCCTGAAAAATTTTGTTAAGGAGCAAGGTTGAATGAAATCCTGTAACAGTATAGTTGTTGTTATTGTAAAGATGAGATCTTTGGTTATTATAATTGAAAGGCTTTTTGTTCTGTTTTGTTTTCAGACTCCTACTGAAATACAGTGCTAACTTTTAAAACTTGAAAAAAGTACCTAATATTGGTCTTACATTTTCTGTGATTTAAAAAAAAATAAAAAAAAAAAAAAGAGAGAGAGAGAAAAAGAGTTACAAAACATCCAAAGTATTAATTTCTAGAAAAGTGCTTCTTTGGATTATCACTTTTCCTTGAACAACTTGTATCAAAATATCCCTCATTCTTGCTTAAGATCTTTTTTGTTCAGAACCTGTGTTGATCCCATCAGAGCCGTCCTTTCATCAGTGCTATTTGCTAAGTCATTTCCCCTAGAAAGGCAGAACAAACACTAAGGGCATCTCTTAATTGATTTCAGTGGGGGTTGGATTTGGCCTGTAGTGATTTTCTAAGGTTCGTTTTACCTGTTATGAAGAGTTGTGTCAGATTTGCCATTTTGTGATTTGGCAGAGACAGTTGCAGCAGAGGTGTGGGGTGAAAATGGAGAAGATTGTAGCAGTTTGGTTTGTGCTTTGAGCACATTTGGGCAAATGCCCAGATTTGAATAAACATTTATTTTTCAGTCTCCACCCTTGCAAGTTTTCAACACCTTACTGGATAAAGCCCTGAAAACCTGGGCTGGCTTCAGAGATGACCCTTTTTGAGCAGAAGCTTTATCCAGAGACCTCCCGGGATCTCTTACAGCCTGAATTGTCCTATGACCCTGTTCTGCAAACATTGACATATTTAAATCAACTTTGACTTGAAACTCAGAAAACGTAGTCTCCCCTGGGAAAGGGCTCATTTTGAAAGAAATAAAAAAGAATTTGAAAATAAGGAGTGTTTCAGGAACAAGGAATAATTTTCAAGTTGGGGACATTAAGGGAGATGGCTCCTAATATGATTTTTCTTTCTTTTTTTTTTTTGTCACAAATATTTTGCTAAACTCACATGTTGCAATTCCCTGTTACTGTCACTGAACACAGCGTAACGCCTCTTCAGTAGAGAGCAGAATGTCATCTACATGTTAAAATACAGATAAATAAATCTATCAAAGATTTTTGCATTATATTTAAACAGAATCTGAAAGCCCAGCAGAGTACACAAGCCATTTTTTTGTTTGCTTCATATTCTGAATTTAAATGCTCTTAATGGCCACAAGTCAAGAACTAGGCAGGCCTTCAGAGGGATGGATAAAAGCTTGCTTTCAAGGAGGAGACTCTGGATACCAAGTGTGTGTGCACAGGTATAAAATAAATGGTAATCTGAAAAACAACATATACAAGTGTATTAAAAAAAAAAATCTTCTTTGCTTGGTTATCTGTCATTTGTTTTGTAGATGTGCACATTTCTTCTGCACCCTTTTTTCAAGGGCCTTCTTAAACTCTTAGTCTGTCTTACACATGTCCCAGAGGGAGTTTTGACCTAGAGAATTTGTACTTAAATGAAAAAAACAGAACTGAGGAATTTTGAAAACAAATATGAAAGCGATTCTCATCATGAGCTTTCCCTAGGTTTGCCACAGAGAGTAAATATTACAGATGTGTTGCTCCAAGTCCCAGCCTGGTATTGACTCCATTTGACTATGAGCCCACCAGCAAACCTCTGCTTTAGATCTCTGGTCTAGATCACAATGTTGGCCAACTTCTTGCTAGGCCATGGGAATGTGTGTATGGGAATGTGTGTATATACAAACACATGTGCATGCACACAA